>NW_027228383.1:0-149737 GCF_037783145.1 Equus przewalskii
ACAGCACTGTGCAGAGCGAGTTGTTTCTTAGCTTCCCAAAGAGCTGGAAGCAAGATGCTGTGGGGCCCAACTCGCCCTTTGGAAAGAAGCCTGCACGTTGTGCCTTTCAGCTCTAGGGCAATGTAGCACACCCAGAGCAGAAGTCCTACTTCAGCCAGATCAGGCCTGCAAAGAAACTGCGTTTCACAGGCCTTTGGAAGAGATGTTCCCGGTAGGCTGTAAGAGCACTGTGCAGAGCGAGTTGTTTCTTAGCTTCCCAAAGAGGTTGAAGCAAGATGCTGTGGGGCCCAACTCGCCCTTTGGAAAGAAGCCTGCACCTTGTGCCTTTCAGCTCTAGGGCAATGTAGCACACCCAGAGCAGAAGTCCTACTTCAGCCAGATCAGGCCTGCAAAGAAACTGCTTTTCACAGGCCTTTGGAAGAGATGTTCCCGGTAGGCTGTAAGAGCACTGTGCAGAGCGAGTTGTTTCTTAGCTTCCCAAAGAGATGGAAGCAAGATGCTGTGGGGCCCAACTCGCCCTTAGGAAAGAAGCCTGCACGTTGTGCCTTTCAGCTCTAGGGCAATGTAGCACACCCAGAGCAGAAGTCCTACTTCAGCCAGATCAGGCCTGCAAAGAAACTGCGTTTCACAGGCCTTTGGAAGAGATGTTCCCGGTAGGCTGTAAGAGCACTGTGCAGAGCGAGTTGTTTCTTAGCTTCCCAAAGAGCTGGAAGCAAGATGCTGTGGGGCCCAACTCGCCCTTTGGAAAGAAGCCTGCACGTTGTGCCTTTCAGCTCTAGGGCAATGTAGCACACCCAGAGCAGAAGTCCTACTTCAGCCAGATCAGGCCTGCAAAGAAACTGCGTTTCACAGGCCTTTGGAAGAGATGTTCCCGGTAGGCTGTAAGAGCACTGTGCAGAGCGAGTTGTTTCTTAGCTTCCCAAAGAGCTGGAAGCAAGATGCTGTGGGGCCCAACTCGCCCTTTGGAAAGAAGCCTGCACGTTGTGCCTTTCAGCTCTAGGGCAATGTAGCACACCCAGAGCAGAAGTCCTACTTCAGCCAGATCAGGCCTGCAAAGAAACTGCGTTTCACAGGCCTTTGGAAGAGATGTTCCCGGTAGGCTGTAAGAGCACTGTGCAGAGCGAGTTGTTTCTTAGCTTCCCAAAGAGATGGAAGCAAGATGCTGTGGGGCCCAACTCGCCCTTTGGAAAGAAGCCTGCACGTTGTGCCTTTCAGCTCTAGGGCAACGTAGCACACCCAGAGCAGAAGTCCTACTTCAGCCAGATCAGGCCTGCAAAGAAACTGCGTTTCACAGGCCTTTGGAAGAGATGTTCCCGGTAGGCTGTAAGAGCACTGTGCAGAGCGAGTTGTTTCTTAGCTTCCCAAAGAGCTGGAAGCAAGATGCTGTGGGGCCCAACTCGCCCTTTGGAAAGAAGCCTGCACGTTGTGCCTTTCAGCTCTAGGGCAATGTAGCACACCCAGAGCAGAAGTCCTACTTCAGCCAGATCAGGCCTGCAAAGAAACTGCGTTTCACAGGCCTTTGGAAGAGATGTTCCCGGTAGGCTGTAAGAGCACTGTGCAGAGCGAGTTGTTTCTTAGCTTCCCAAAGAGCTGGAAGCAAGATGCTGTGGGGCCCAACTCGCCCTTTGGAAAGAAGCCTGCACGTTGTGCCTTTCAGCTCTAGGGCAATGTAGCACACCCAGAGCAGAAGTCCTACTTCAACCAGATCAGGCCTGCAAAGAAACTGCGTTTCACAGGCCTTTGGAAGAGATGTTCCCGGTAGGCTGTAAGAGCACTGTGCAGAGCGAGTTGTTTCTTAGCTTCCCAAAGAGCTGGAAGCAAGATGCTGTGGGGCCCAACTCGCCCTTTGGAAAGAAGCCTGCACCTTGTGCCTTTCAGCTCTAGGGCAATGTAGCACACCCAGAGCGGAAGTCCTACTTCAGCCAGATCAGGCCTGCAAAGAAACTGCTTTTCACAGGCCTTTGGAAGAGATGTTCCCGGTAGGCTGTAAGAGCACTGTGCAGAGCGAGTTGTTTCTTAGCTTCCCAAAGAGCTGGAAGCAAGATGCTGTTGGGCCCAACTCACCATTAGGAAAGAAGCCTGCACCTTGTGCCTTTCAGCTCTAGGGCAATGTAGCACACCCAGAGCAGAACTCCTACTTCAGCCAGATCAGGCCTGCAAAGAAACTGCGTTTCACAGGCATTTGGAAGAAATGTTCGCGGTAGGCTGTAACAGCACTGTGCAGAGCGAGTTGTTTCTTAGCTTCCCAAAGAGCTGGAAGCAAGATGCTGTTGGGCCCAACTCACCATTAGGAAAGGAGCCTGCACGTTGTGCCTTTCAGCTCTAGGGCAATGTAGCACACCCAGAGCAGAAGTCCTACTTCAGCCAGATCAGGCCTGCAAAGAAACTGCGTTTCACAGGCCTTTGGAAGAGATGTTCCCGGTAGGCTGTAAGAGCTCTGTGCAGAGCGAGTTGTTTCTTAGCTTCCCAAAGAGCTGGAAGCAAGAGTCTGTGGGGCCCAACTCACCCTTAGGAAAGAAGCCTGCACGTTGTGCCTTTCAGCTCTAGGGCAATGTAGCACACCCAGAGCAGAAGTCCTACTTCAGCCAGATCAGGCCTGCAAAGAAACTGCGTTTCACAGGCCTTTGGAAGAGATGTTCCCGGTAGGCTGTAAGAGCACTGTGCAGAGCGAGTTGTTTCTTAGCTTCCCAAAGAGCTGGAAGCAAGATGCTGTGGCGCCCAACTCGCCCTTTGGAAAGAAGCCTGCACGTTGTGCCTTTCAGCTCTAGGGCAATGTAGCACACCCAGAGCAGAAGTCCTACTTCAGCCAGATCAGGCCTGCAAAGAAACTGCGTTTCACAGGCCTTTGGAAGAGATGTTCCCAGTAGGCTGTAAGAGCACTGTGCAGAGCGAGTTGTTTCTTAGCTTCCCAAAGAGCTGGAAGCAAGATGCTGTGGGGCCCAACTCGCCCTTTGGAAAGAAGCCTGCACGTTGTGCCTTTCATCTCTAGGGCAATGCCGCACACTCAGAGCAGAAGTTCTACTTCAAGCAGATCACGCCTGCAAAGAAGCTGAGTTTCACAGGCCTTTGGAAGAGATGTTCCCGGTAGGCTGTAAGAGCCCTGTGCAGAGCGAGTTGTTTCTTAGCTTCCCAAAGAGCTGGAAGCAAGATGCTGTGGGGCCCAACTCGCCCTTTGGAAAGAAGCCAGCACCTTGTGCCTTTCAGCTCTAGGGCAATGTAGCACACCCAGAGCAGAAGTAATACTTCAGCCAGATCAGGCCTGCAAAGAAACTGCTTTTCACAGGCCTTTGGAAGAGATATTCCCGGTAGGCTGTAAGAGCACTGTGCAGAGCGAGTTGTTTCTTAGCTTCCCAAAGAGATGGAAGCAAGATGCTGTGGGGCCCAACTCGCCCTTTGGAAAGAAGCCTGCACGTTGTGCCTTTCAGCTCTAGGGCAATGTAGCACACCCAGAGCAGAAGTCCTGCTTCAGCCAGATCAGGCCTGCAAAGAAACTGCGTTTCACAGGCCTTTGGAAGACATGTTCCCGGTAGGCTGTAAGAGCACTGTGCAGAGCGAGTTGTTTCTTAGCTTCCCAAAGAGGTTGAAGCAAGATGCTGTGGGGCCCAACTCGCCCTTTGGAAAGAAGCCAGCACCTTGTGCCTTTCAGCTCTAGGGCAATGTAGCACACCCAGAGCAGAAGTCCTACTTCAGCCAGATCAGGCCTGCAAAGAAACTGCTTTTCACAGGCCTTTGGAAGAGATGTTCCCGGTAGGCTGTAAGAGCACTGTGCAGAGCGAGTTGTTTCTTAGCTTCCCAAAGAGATGGAAGCAAGATGCTGTGGGGCCCAACTCGCCCTTTGGAAAGAAGCCTGCACGTTGTGCCTTTCAGCTCTAGGGCAACGTAGCACACCCAGAGCAGAAGTCCTACTTCAGCCAGATCAGGCCTGCAAAGAAACTGCGTTTCACAGGCCTTTGGAAGAGATGTTCCCGGTAGGCTGTAAGAGCACTGTGCAGAGCGAGTTGTTTCTTAGCTTCCCAAAGAGCTGGAAGCAAGATGCTGTGGGACCAACTCGCCCTTTGGAATGAAGCCTGCACGTTGTGCCTTTCAGCTCTAGGGCAATGTAGCACACCCAGAGCAGGAGTCCTACTTCAGCCAGATCAGGCCTGCAAAGAAACTGCGTTTCACAGGCCTTTGGAGGAGATGTTCCCGGTAGGCTCTAAGACCACTGTGCAGAGCGAGTTGTTTCTTAGCTTCCCAAAGAGCTGGAAGCAAGATGCTGTGGGGCCCAACTCACCCTTAGGAAAGAAGCCTGCACGTTGTGCCTTTCAGCTCTAGGGCAATGTAGCACACCCAGAGCAGAAGTCCTACTTCAGCCAGATCAGGCCTGCAAAGAAACTGCGTTTCACAGGCCTTTGGAAGAGATGTTCCCGGTAGGCTGTAAGAGCACTGTGCAGAGCGAGTTGTTTCTTAGCTTCCCAAAGAGCTGGAAGCAAGATGCTGTGGGGCCCAACTCGCCCTTTGGAAAGAAGCCTGCACGTTGTGCCTTTCAGCTCTAGGGCAATGTAGCACACCCAGAGCAGAAGTCCTACTTCAGCCAGATCAGGCCTGCAAAGAAACTGCGTTTCACAGGCCTTTGGAAGAGATGTTCCCGGTAGGCTGTAAGAGCACTGTGCAGAGCGAGTTGTTTCTTAGCTTCCCAAAGAGCTGGAAGCAAGATGCTGTGGGGCCCAACTCGCCCTTTGGAAAGAAGCCTGCACGTTGTGCCTTTCAGCTCTAGGGCAATGTAGCACACCCAGAGCAGAAGTCCTACTTCAGCCAGATCAGGCCTGCAAAGAAACTGCTTTTCACAGGCCTTTGGAAGAGATGTTCCCGGTAGGCTGTAAGAGCACTGTGCAGAGAGAGTTGTTTCTTAGCTTCCCAAAGAGATGGAAGCAAGATGCTGTGGGGCCCAACTCGCCCTTTGGAAAGAAGCCTGCACGTTGTGCCTTTCAGCTCTAGGGCAACGTAGCACACCCAGAGCAGAAGTCCTACTTCAGCCAGATCAGGCCTGCAAAGAAACTGCGTTTCACAGGCCTTTGGAAGAGATGTTCCCGGTAGGCTGTAAGAGCACTGTGCAGAGCGAGTTGTTTCTTAGCTTCCCAAAGAGCTGGAAGCAAGATGCTGTGGGGCCCAACTCGCCCTTTGGAAAGAAGCCTGCACGTTGTGCCTTTCAGCTCTAGGGCAATGTAGCACACCCAGAGCAGAAGTCCTACTTCAGCCAGATCAGGCCTGCAAAGAAACTGCGTTTCACAGGCCTTTGGAAGAGATGTTCCCGGTAGGCTGTAAGAGCACTGTGCAGAGCGAGTTGTTTCTTAGCTTCCCAAAGAGCTGGAAGCAAGATGCTGTGGGGCCCAACTCGCCCTTTGGAAAGAAGCCTGCACGTTGTGCCTTTCAGCTCTAGGGCAATGTAGCACACCCAGAGCAGAAGTTCTACTTCAACCAGATCAGGCCTGCAAAGAAACTGCGTTTCACAGGCCTTTGGAAGAGATGTTCCCGGTAGGCTGTAAGAGCACTGTGCAGAGCGAGTTGTTTCTTAGCTTCCCAAAGAGCTGGAAGCAAGATGCTGTGGGGCCCAACTCGCCCTTTGGAAAGAAGCCTGCACCTTGTGCCTTTCAGCTCTAGGGCAATGTAGCACACCCAGAGCGGAAGTCCTACTTCAGCCAGATCAGGCCTGCAAAGAAACTGCTTTTCACAGGCCTTTGGAAGAGATGTTCCCGGTAGGCTGTAAGAGCACTGTGCAGAGCGAGTTGTTTCTTAGCTTCCCAAAGAGCTGGAAGCAAGATGCTGTTGGGCCCAACTCACCATTAGGAAAGAAGCCTGCACCTTGTGCCTTTCAGCTCTAGGGCAATGTAGCACACCCAGAGCAGAACTCCTACTTCAGCCAGATCAGGCCTGCAAAGAAACTGCGTTTCACAGGCATTTGGAAGAAATGTTCGCGGTAGGCTGTAACAGCACTGTGCAGAGCGAGTTGTTTCTTAGCTTCCCAAAGAGCTGGAAGCAAGATGCTGTTGGGCCCAACTCACCATTAGGAAAGGAGCCTGCACGTTGTGCCTTTCAGCTCTAGGGCAATGTAGCACACCCAGAGCAGAAGTCCTACTTCAGCCAGATCAGGCCTGCAAAGAAACTGCGTTTCACAGGCCTTTGGAAGAGATGTTCCCGGTAGGCTGTAAGAGCTCTGTGCAGAGCGAGTTGTTTCTTAGCTTCCCAAAGAGCTGGAAGCAAGAGTCTGTGGGGCCCAACTCACCCTTAGGAAAGAAGCCTGCACGTTGTGCCTTTCAGCTCTAGGGCAATGTAGCACACCCAGAGCAGAAGTCCTACTTCAGCCAGATCAGGCCTGCAAAGAAACTGCGTTTCACAGGCCTTTGGAAGAGATGTTCCCGGTAGGCTGTAAGAGCACTGTGCAGAGCGAGTTGTTTCTTAGCTTCCCAAAGAGCTGGAAGCAAGATGCTGTGGCGCCCAACTCGCCCTTTGGAAAGAAGCCTGCACGTTGTGCCTTTCAGCTCTAGGGCAATGTAGCACACCCAGAGCAGAAGTCCTACTTCAGCCAGATCAGGCCTGCAAAGAAACTGCGTTTCACAGGCCTTTGGAAGAGATGTTCCCAGTAGGCTGTAAGAGCACTGTGCAGAGCGAGTTGTTTCTTAGCTTCCCAAAGAGCTGGAAGCAAGATGCTGTGGGGCCCAACTCGCCCTTTGGAAAGAAGCCTGCACGTTGTGCCTTTCTGCTCTAGGGCAATGTAGCACACCCAGAGCAGGAGTCCTACTTCAGCCAGATCAGGCCTGCAAAGAAACTGCGTTTCACAGGCCTTTGGAAGAGATGTTCCCGGTAGGCTGTAAGAGCACTGTGCAGAGCGAGTTGTTTCTTAGCTTCCCAAAGAGCTGGAAGCAAGATGCTGTGGGGCCCAACTCGCCCTTTGGAAAGAAGCCTGCACGTTGTGCCTTTCATCTCTAGGGCAATGCCGCACACTCAGAGCAGAAGTTCTACTTCAAGCAGATCACGCCTGCAAAGAAGCTGAGTTTCACAGGCCTTTGGAAGAGATGTTCCCGGTAGGCTGTAAGAGCCCTGTGCAGAGCGAGTTGTTTCTTAGCTTCCCAAAGAGGTTGAAGCAAGATGCTGTGGGGCCCAACTCGCCCTTTGGAAAGAAGCCAGCACCTTGTGCCTTTCAGCTCTAGGGCAATGTAGCACACCCAGAGCAGAAGTAATACTTCAGCCAGATCAGGCCTGCAAAGAAACTGCTTTTCACAGGCCTTTGGAAGAGATATTCCCGGTAGGCTGTAAGAGCACTGTGCAGAGCGAGTTGTTTCTTAGCTTCCCAAAGAGATGGAAGCAAGATGCTGTGGGGCCCAACTCGCCCTTTGGAAAGAAGCCTGCACGTTGTGCCTTTCAGCTCTAGGGCAATGTAGCACACCCAGAGCAGAAGTCCTGCTTCAGCCAGATCAGGCCTGCAAAGAAACTGCGTTTCACAGGCCTTTGGAAGACATGTTCCCGGTAGGCTGTAAGAGCACTGTGCAGAGCGAGTTGTTTCTTAGCTTCCCAAAGAGGTTGAAGCAAGATGCTGTGGGGCCCAACTCGCCCTTTGGAAAGAAGCCAGCACCTTGTGCCTTTCAGCTCTAGGGCAATGTAGCACACCCAGAGCAGAAGTCCTACTTCAGCCAGATCAGGCCTGCAAAGAAACTGCTTTTCACAGGCCTTTGGAAGAGATGTTCCCGGTAGGCTGTAAGAGCACTGTGCAGAGCGAGTTGTTTCTTAGCTTCCCAAAGAGATGGAAGCAAGATGCTGTGGGGCCCAACTCGCCCTTTGGAAAGAAGCCTGCACGTTGTGCCTTTCAGCTCTAGGGCAACGTAGCACACCCAGAGCAGAAGTCCTACTTCAGCCAGATCAGGCCTGCAAAGAAACTGCGTTTCACAGGCCTTTGGAAGAGATGTTCCCGGTAGGCTGTAAGAGCACTGTGCAGAGCGAGTTGTTTCTTAGCTTCCCAAAGAGCTGGAAGCAAGATGCTGTGGGACCAACTCGCCCTTTGGAATGAAGCCTGCACGTTGTGCCTTTCAGCTCTAGGGCAATGTAGCACACCCAGAGCAGGAGTCCTACTTCAGCCAGATCAGGCCTGCAAAGAAACTGCGTTTCACAGGCCTTTGGAGGAGATGTTCCCGGTAGGCTCTAAGACCACTGTGCAGAGCGAGTTGTTTCTTAGCTTCCCAAAGAGCTGGAAGCAAGATGCTGTGGGGCCCAACTCACCCTTAGGAAAGAAGCCTGCACGTTGTGCCTTTCAGCTCTAGGGCAATGTAGCACACCCAGAGCAGAAGTCCTACTTCAGCCAGATCAGGCCTGCAAAGAAACTGCGTTTCACAGGCCTTTGGAAGAGATGTTCCCGGTAGGCTGTAAGAGCACTGTGCAGAGCGAGTTGTTTCTTAGCCTCCCAAAGAGCTGGAAGCAAGATGCTGTGGGGCCCAACTCGCCCTTTGGAAAGAAGCCTGCACGTTGTGCCTTTCAGCTCTAGGGCAATGTAGCACACCCAGAGCAGAAGTCCTGCTTCAGCCAGATCAGGCCTGCAAAGAAACTGCGTTTCACAGGCCTTTGGAAGAGATGTTCCCGGTAGGCTGTAAGAGCACTGTGCAGAGCGAGTTGTTTCTTAGCTTCCCAAAGAGCTTGAAGCAAGATGCTGTGGGGCCCAACTCGCCCTTCGGAAAGAAGCCTGCACCTTGTGCCTTTCAGCTCTAGGGCAATGTAGCACACCCAGAGCAGAAGTCCTACTTCAGCCAGATCAGGCCTGCAAAGAAACTGCTTTTCACAGGCCTTTGGAAGAGATGTTCCCGGTAGGCTGTAAGAGCACTGTGCAGAGAGAGTTGTTTCTTAGCTTCCCAAAGAGCTGGAAGCAAGATGCTGTGGGGCCCAACTCGCCCTTTGGAAAGAAGCCTGCACGTTGTGCCTTTCAGCTCTAGGGCAACGTAGCACACCCAGAGCAGAAGTCCTACTTCAGCCAGATCAGGCCTGCAAAGAAACTGCGTTTCACAGGCCTTTGGAAGAGATGTTCCCGGTAGGCTGTAAGAGCACTGTGCAGAGCGAGTTGTTTCTTAGCTTCCCAAAGAGCTGGAAGCAAGATGCTGTGGGACCCAACTCGCCCTTTGGAATGAAGCCTGCACGTTGTGCCTTTCAGCTCTAGGGCAATGTAGCACACCCAGAGCAGAAGTCCTACTTCAGCCAGATCAGGCCTGCAAAGAAACTGCGTTTCACAGGCCTTTGGAGGAGATGTTCCCGGTAGGCTGTAAGAGCACTGTGCAGAGCGAGTTGTTTCTTAGCTTCCCAAAGAGCTGGAAGCAAGATGCTGTTGGGCCCAACTCACCATTAGGAAAGAAGCCTGCACCTTGTGCCTTTCAGCTCTAGGGCAATGTAGCACACCCAGAGCAGAACTCCTACTTCAGCCAGATCAGGCCTGCAAAGAAACTGCGTTTCACAGGCATTTGGAAGAAATGTTCGCGGTAGGCTGTAACAGCACTGTGCAGAGCGAGTTGTTTCTTAGCTTCCCAAAGAGCTGGAAGCAAGATGCTGTTGGGCCCAACTCACCATTAGGAAAGGAGCCTGCACGTTGTGCCTTTCAGCTCTAGGGCAATGTAGCACACCCAGAGCAGAAGTCCTACTTCAGCCAGATCAGGCCTGCAAAGAAACTGCGTTTCACAGGCCTTTGGAAGAGATGTTCCCGGTAGGCTGTAAGAGCTCTGTGCAGAGCGAGTTGTTTCTTAGCTTCCCAAAGAGCTGGAAGCAAGAGTCTGTGGGGCCCAACTCACCCTTAGGAAAGAAGCCTGCACGTTGTGCCTTTCAGCTCTAGGGCAATGTAGCACACCCAGAGCAGAAGTCCTACTTCAGCCAGATCAGGCCTGCAAAGAAACTGCGTTTCACAGGCCTTTGGAAGAGATGTTCCCGGTAGGCTGTAAGAGCACTGTGCAGAGCGAGTTGTTTCTTAGCTTCCCAAAGAGCTGGAAGCAAGATGCTGTGGCGCCCAACTCGCCCTTTGGAAAGAAGCCTGCACGTTGTGCCTTTCAGCTCTAGGGCAATGTAGCACACCCAGAGCAGAAGTCCTACTTCAGCCAGATCAGGCCTGCAAAGGAACTGCGTTTCACAGGCCTTTGGAAGAGATGTTCCCAGTAGGCTGTAAGAGCACTGTGCAGAGCGAGTTGTTTCTTAGCTTCCCAAAGAGCTGGAAGCAAGATGCTGTGGGGCCCAACTCGCCCTTTGGAAAGAAGCCTGCACGTTGTGCCTTTCTGCTCTAGGGCAATGTAGCACACCCAGAGCAGGAGTCCTACTTCAGCCAGATCAGGCCTGCAAAGAAACTGCGTTTCACAGGCCTTTGGAAGAGATGTTCCCGGTAGGCTGTAAGAGCACTGTGCAGAGCGAGTTGTTTCTTAGCTTCCCAAAGAGCTGGAAGCAAGATGCTGTGGGGCCCAACTCGCCCTTTGGAAAGAAGCCTGCACGTTGTGCCTTTCATCTCTAGGGCAATGCCGCACACTCAGAGCAGAAGTTCTACTTCAAGCAGATCACGCCTGCAAAGAAGCTGAGTTTCACAGGCCTTTGGAAGAGATGTTCCCGGTAGGCTGTAAGAGCCCTGTGCAGAGCGAGTTGTTTCTTAGCTTCCCAAAGAGCTGGAAGCAAGATGCTGTGGGGCCCAACTCGCCCTTTGGAAAGAAGCCTGCACGTTGTGCCTTTAGCTGCACGTTGTGCCTTTCAGCTCTAGGGCAATGTAGCACACCCAGAGCAGAAGTCCTACTTCAGCCAGATCAGGCCTGCAAAGAAACTGCGTTTCACAGGCCTTTGGAAGAGATGTTCCCGGTAGGCTGTAAGAGCACTGTGCAGAGCGAGTTGTTTCTTAGCTTCCCAAAGAGCTGGAAGCAAGATGCTGTGGGGCCCAACTCGCCCTTTGGAAAGAAGCCTGCACGTTGTGCCTTTCAGCTCTAGGGCAATGTAGCACACCCAGAGCAGGAGTCCTACTTCAGCCAGATCAGGCCTGCAAAGAAACTGCGTTTCACAGGCCTTTGGAAGAGATGTTCCCGGTAGGCTGTAAGAGCACTGTGCAGAGCGAGTTGTTTCTTAGCTTCCCAAAGAGCTGGAAGCAAGATGCTGTGGGGCCCAACTCGCCCTTAGGAAAGAAGCCTGCACGTTGTGCCTTTCAGCTCTAGGGCAATGTAGCACACCCAGAGCAGAAGTCCTACTTCAGCCAGATCAGGCCTGCAAAGAAACTGCGTTTCACAGGCCTTTGGAAGAGATGTTCCCACTAGGCTGTAAGAGCACTGTGCAGAGCGAGTTGTTTCTTAGCCTCCCAAAGAGCTGGAAGCAAGATGCTGTGGGGCCCAACTCGCCCTTTGGAAAGAAGCCTGCACGTTGTGCCTTTCAGCTCTAGGGCAATGTAGCACACCCAGAGCAGAAGTCCTGCTTCAGCCAGATCAGGCCTGCAAAGAAACTGCGTTTCACAGGCCTTTGGAAGAGATGTTCCCGGTAGGCTGTAAGAGCACTGTGCAGAGCGAGTTGTTTCTTAGCTTCCCAAAGAGGTTGAAGCAAGATGCTGTGGGGCCCAACTCGCACTTCGGAAAGAAGCCAGCACCTTGTGCCTTTCAGCTCTAGGGCAATGTAGCACACCCAGAGCAGAAGTCCTACTTCAGCCAGATCAGGCCTGCAAAGAAACTGCTTTTCACAGGCCTTTGGAAGAGATGTTCCCGGTAGGCTGTAAGAGCACTGTGCAGAGAGAGTTGTTTCTTAGCTTCCCAAAGAGATGGAAGCAAGATGCTGTGGGGCCCAACTCGCCCTTTGGAAAGAAGCCTGCACGTTGTGCCTTTCAGCTCTAGGGCAACGTAGCACACCCAGAGCAGAAGTCCTACTTCAGCCAGATCAGGCCTGCAAAGAAACTGCGTTTCACAGGCCTTTGGAAGAGATGTTCCCGGTAGGCTGTAAGAGCACTGTGCAGAGCGAGTTGTTTCTTAGCTTCCCAAAGAGCTGGAAGCAAGATGCTGTGGGACCAACTCGCCCTTTGGAATGAAGCCTGCACGTTGTGCCTTTCAGCTCTAGGGCAATGTAGCACACCCAGAGCAGGAGTCCTACTTCAGCCAGATCAGGCCTGCAAAGAAACTGCGTTTCACAGGCCTTTGGAGGAGATGTTCCCGGTAGGCTCTAAGAGCACTGTGCAGAGCGAGTTGTTTCTAAGCTTCCCAAAGAGCTGGAAGCAAGATGCTGTGGGGCCCAACTCACCCTTAGGAAAGAAGCCTGCACGTTGTGCCTTTCAGCTCTAGGGCAATGTAGCACACCCAGAGCAGAAGTCCTACTTCAGCCAGATCAGGCCTGCAAAGAAACTGCGTTTCACAGGCCTTTGGAAGAGATGTTCCCGGTAGGCTGTAAGAGCACTGTGCAGAGAGAGTTGTTTCTTAGCTTCCCAAAGAGATGGAAGCAAGATGCTGTGGGGCCCAACTCGCCCTTTGGAAAGAAGCCTGCACGTTGTGCCTTTCAGCTCTAGGGCAACGTAGCACACCCAGAGCAGAAGTCCTACTTCAGCCAGATCAGGCCTGCAAAGAAACTGCGTTTCACAGGCCTTTGGAAGAGATGTTCCCGGTAGGCTGTAAGAGCACTGTGCAGAGCGAGTTGTTTCTTAGCTTCCCAAAGAGCTGGAAGCAAGATGCTGTGGGACCAACTCGCCCTTTGGAATGAAGCCTGCACGTTGTGCCTTTCAGCTCTAGGGCAATGTAGCACACCCAGAGCAGGAGTCCTACTTCAGCCAGATCAGGCCTGCAAAGAAACTGCGTTTCACAGGCCTTTGGAGGAGATGTTCCCGGTAGGCTCTAAGAGCACTGTGCAGAGCGAGTTGTTTCTTAGCTTCCCAAAGAGCTGGAAGCAAGATGCTGTGGGGCCCAACTCACCCTTAGGAAAGAAGCCTGCACGTTGTGCCTTTCAGCTCTAGGGCAATGTAGCACACCCAGAGCAGAAGTCCTACTTCAGCCAGATCAGGCCTGCAAAGAAACTGCGTTTCACAGGCCTTTGGAAGAGATGTTCCCACTAGGCTGTAAGAGCACTGTGCAGAGCGAGTTGTTTCTTAGCTTCCCAAAGAGCTGGAAGCAAGATGCTGTGGGGCCCAACTCGCCCTTTGGAAAGAAGCCTGCACGTTGTGCCTTTCAGCTGTTGGGCAATGTAGCACAACCAGAGCAGAAGTCCTACTTCAGCCAGATCAGGCCTGCAAAGAAACTGCTTTTCACAGGCCTTTGGAAGAGATGTTCCCGGTAGGCTGTAAGAGCACTGTGCAGAGCGAGTTGTTTCTTAGCTTCCCAAAGAGGTTGAAGCAAGATGCTGTGGGGCCCAACTCGCACTTTGGAAAGAAGCCAGCACCTTGTGCCTTTCAGCTCTAGGGCAATGTAGCACACCCAGAGCAGAAGTCCTACTTCAGCCAGATCAGGCCTGCAAAGAAACTGCTTTTCACAGGCCTTTGGAAGAGATGTTCCCGGTAGGCTGTAAGAGCACTGTGCAGAGAGAGTTGTTTCTTAGCTTCCCAAAGAGATGGAAGCAAGATGCTGTGGGGCCCAACTCGCCCTTTGGAAAGAAGCCTGCACGTTGTGCCTTTCAGCTCTAGGGCAACGTAGCACACCCAGAGCAGAAGTCCTACTTCAGCCAGATCAGGCCTGCAAAGAAACTGCGTTTCACAGGCCTTTGGAAGAGATGTTCCCGGTAGGCTGTAAGAGCACTGTGCAGAGCGAGTTGTTTCTTAGCTTCCCAAAGAGCTGGAAGCAAGATGCTGTGGGACCAACTCGCCCTTTGGAATGAAGCCTGCACGTTGTGCCTTTCAGCTCTAGGGCAATGTAGCACACCCAGAGCAGGAGTCCTACTTCAGCCAGATCAGGCCTGCAAAGAAACTGCGTTTCACAGGCCTTTGGAGGAGATGTTCCCGGTAGGCTCTAAGAGCACTGTGCAGAGCGAGTTGTTTCTTAGCTTCCCAAAGAGCTGGAAGCAAGATGCTGTGGGGCCCAACTCACCCTTAGGAAAGAAGCCTGCACGTTGTGCCTTTCAGCTCTAGGGCAATGTAGCACACCCAGAGCAGAAGTCCTACTTCAGCCAGATCAGGCCTGCAAAGAAACTGCGTTTCACAGGCCTTTGGAAGAGATGTTCCCGGTAGGCTGTAAGAGCACTGTGCAGAGCGAGTTGTTTCTTAGCCTCCCAAAGAGCTGGAAGCAAGATGCTGTGGGGCCCAACTCGCCCTTTGGAAAGAAGCCTGCACGTTGTGCCTTTCAGCTCTAGGGCAATGTAGCACACCCAGAGCAGAAGTCCTACTTCAAGCAGATCACGCCTGCAAAGAAGCTGTGTTTCACATGCCTTTGGAAGAGATGTTCCCGGTAGGCTGTAAGAGCACTGTGCAGAGCGAGTTGTTTCTAGGCTTCCCAAAGAGCTGGAAGCAAGATGCTGTGGGGCCCAACTCGCCCTTTGGAAAGAAGCCTGCACGTTGTGCCTTTCAGCTCTAGGGCAATGTAGCACACCCAGAGCAGAAGTCCTGCTTCAGCCAGATCAGGGCTGCAAAGAAACTGCGTTTCACAGGCCTTTGGAAGAGATGTTCCCGGTAGGCTGTAAGAGCACTGTGCAGAGCGAGTTGTTTCTTAGCTTCCCAAAGAGGTTGAAGCAAGATGCTGTGGGGCACAACTCGCACTTTGGAAAGAAGCCAGCACCTTGTGCCTTTCAGCTCTAGGGCAATGTAGCACACCCAGAGCAGAAGTCCTACTTCAGCCAGATCAGGCCTGCAAAGAAACTGCTTTTCACAGGCCTCTGGAAGAGATGTTCCCGGTAGGCTGTAAGAGCACTGTGCAGAGAGAGTTGTTTCTTAGCTTCCCAAAGAGCTGGAAGCAAGATGCTGTGGGGCCCAACTCGCCCTTTGGAAAGAAGCCTGCACGTTGTGCCTTTCAGCTCTAGGGCAACGTAGCACACCCAGAGCAGAAGTCCTACTTCAGCCAGATCAGGCCTGCAAAGAAACTGCGTTTCACAGGCCTTTGGAAGAGATGTTCCCGGTAGGCTGTAAGAGCACTGTGCAGAGCGAGTTGTTTCTTAGCTTCCCAAAGAGCTGGAAGCAAGATGCTGTGGGACCAACTCGCCCTTTGGAATGAAGCCTGCACGTTGTGCCTTTCAGCTCTAGGGCAATGTAGCACACCCAGAGCAGGAGTCCTACTTCAGCCAGATCAGGCCTGCAAAGAAACTGCGTTTCACAGGCCTTTGGAGGAGATGTTCCCGGTAGGCTGTAAGAGCACTGTGCAGAGCGAGTTGTTTCTTAGCTTCCCAAAGAGCTGGAAGCAAGATGCTGTCGGGCCCAACTCACCCTTAGGAAAGAAGCCTGCACGTTGTGCCTTTCAGCTGTTGGGCAATGTAGCACAACCAGAGCAGAAGTCCTACTTCAGCCAGATCAGGCCTGCAAAGAAACTGCGTTTCACAGGCCTTTGGAAGAGATGTTCCCGGTAGGCTGTAAGAGCACTGTGCAGAGCGAGTTGTTTCTTAGCTTCCCAAAGAGCTGGAAGCAAGATGCTGTGGGGCCCAACTCGCCCTTTGGAAAGAAGCCTGCACGTTGTGCCTTTCAGCTGTTGGGCAATGTAGCACAACCAGAGCAGAAGTCCTACTTCAGCCAGATCAGGCCTGCAAAGAAACTGCTTTTCACAGGCCTTTGGAAGAGATGTTCCCGGTAGGCTGTAAGAGCACTGTGCAGAGCGAGTTGTTTCTTAGCTTCCCAAAGAGGTTGAAGCAAGATGCTGTGGGGCCCAACTCGCACTTTGGAAAGAAGCCAGCACCTTGTGCCTTTCAGCTCTAGGGCAATGTAGCACACCCAGAGCAGAAGTCCTACTTCAGCCAGATCAGGCCTGCAAAGAAACTGCTTTTCACAGGCCTTTGGAAGAGATGTTCCCGGTAGGCTGTAAGAGCACTGTGCAGAGAGAGTTGTTTCTTAGCTTCCCAAAGAGATGGAAGCAAGATGCTGTGGGGCCCAACTCGCCCTTTGGAAAGAAGCCTGCACGTTGTGCCTTTCAGCTCTAGGGCAACGTAGCACACCCAGAGCAGAAGTCCTACTTCAGCCAGATCAGGCCTGCAAAGAAACTGCGTTTCACAGGCCTTTGGAAGAGATGTTCCCGGTAGGCTGTAAGAGCACTGTGCAGAGCGAGTTGTTTCTTAGCTTTGCATAGAGCTGGAAGCAAGATGCTGTGGGGCCCAACTCGCCCTTTGGAAAGAAGCCTGCACGTTGTGCCTTTCAGCTCTAGGGCAATGTAGCACACCCAGAGCAGAAGTCCTGCTTCAGCCAGATCAGGCCTGCAAAGAAACTGCGTTTCACAGGCCTTTGGAAGAGATGTTCCCGGTAGGCTGTAAGAGCACTGTGCAGAGCGAGTTGTTTCTTAGCTTCCCAAAGAGCTGGAAGCAAGATGCTGTTGGGCCCAACTCACCATTAGGAAAGAAGACTGCACCTTGTGCCTTTCAGCTCTAGGGCAATGTAGCACACCCAGAGCAGAAGTCCTACTTCAACCAGATCAGGCCTGCAAAGAAACTGCGTTTCACAGGCATTTGGAAGAAATGTTCCCAGTAGGCTGTAAGAGCACTGTGCAGAGCGAGTTGTTTCTTAGCTTCCCAAAGAGCTGGAAGCAAGATGCTGTTGGGCCCATCTCACCATTAGGAAAGGAGCCTGCACGTTGTGCCTTTCAGCTCTAGGGCAATGTAGCACACCCAGAGCAGAAGTCCTACTTCAGCCAGATCAGGCCTGCAAAGAAACTGCGTTTCACAGGCCATGGAAGAGATGTTCCCGGTAGGCTGTAAGAGCACTGTGCAGAGCGAGTTGTTTCTTAGCTTCCCAAAGAGCAGGAAGCAAGATGCTGTTGGGCCCAACTCACCATTAGGAAAGAAGCCTGCACCTTGTGCCTTTCAGCTCTAGGGCAATGTAGCACACCCAGAGCAGAAGTCCTACTTCAGCCACATCAGGCCTGCAAAGAAACTGCGTTTCACAGGCATTTGGAAGAAATGTTCCCAGTAGGCTGTAAGAGCACTGTGCAGAGCGAGTTGTTTCTTAGCTTCCCAAAGAGCTGGAAGCAAGATGCTGCTGGGCCCATCTCACCATTAGGAAAGGAGCCTGCACGTTGTGCCTTTCAGCTCTAGGGCAATGTAGCACACCCAGAGCAGAAGTCCTACTTCAGCCAGATCAGGCTGCAAAGAAACTGCGTTTCACAGGCCTTTGGAAGAGATGTTCCCGGTAGGCTGTAAGAGCACTGTGCAGAGCGAGTTGTTTCTTAGCTTCCCAAAGAGCTGGAAGCAAGAGGCTGTGGGGCCCAACTCACCCTTAGGAAAGAAGCCTGCACGTTGTGCCTTTCAGCTCTAGGGCAATGTAGCACACCCAGAGCAGAAGTCCTACTTCAGCCAGATCAGGCCTGCAAAGAAACTTCGTTTCACAGGCCTTTGGAAGAGATGTTCCCGGTAGGCTGTAAGAGCACTGTGCAGAGCGAGTTGTTTCTTAGCTTGCCAAAGAGCTGGAAGCAAGATGCTGTGGGGCCCAACTCGCCCTTTGGAAAGAAGCCTGCACGTTGTGCCTTTCGGCTCTAGGGCAATGTAGCACACCCAGAGCAGAAGTCCTACTTCAGCCAGATCAGGCCTGCAAAGAAACTGCGTTTCACAGGCCTTTGGAAGAGATGTTCCCGGTAGGCTGTAAGAGCACTGTGCAGAGCGAGTTGTTTCTTAGCTTCCCAAAGAGCTGGAAGCAAGATGCTGTGGGGCCCAACTCGTCCTTTGGAAAGAAGCCTGCACGTTGTGCCTTTCTGCTCTAGGGCAATGTAGCACACCCAGAGCAGAAGTCCTACTTCAGCCAGATCAGGCCTGCAAAGAAACTGCGTTTCACAGGCCTTTGGAAGAGATGTTCCCGGTAGGCTGTAAGAGCACTGTGCAGAGCGAGTTGTTTCTTAGCTTCCCAAAGAGATGGAAGAAAGATGCTGTGGGGCCCAACTCGCCCTTTGGAAAGAGCCTGCACGTTGTGCCTTTCAGCTCTAGGGCAATGTGGCACACCCAGAGCAGAAGTCCTACTTCAGCCAGATCAGGCCTGCAAAGAAACTGCGTTTCACAGGCCTTTGGAAGAGATGTTCCCGGTAGGCTGTAAGAGCACTGTGCAGAGTGAGTTGTTTCTTAGCTTCCCAAAGAGCTGGAAGCAAGATGCTGTGGGGCCCAACTCGCCCTTTGGAAAGAAGCCTGCACGTTGTGCCTTTCAGCTCTAGGGCAATGTAGCACACCCAGAGCAGAAGTCCTACTTCAACCAGATCAGGAGTGCAAAGAAACTGCATTTCACAGGCCTTGGAAGACATGTTCCCGGTAGGCTGTAAGAGCACTGTGCAGAGCGAGTTGTTTCTTAGCTTCCCAAAGAGCTGGAAGCAAGATGCTGTGGGGCCCAACTCGCCCTTTGGAAAGAAGCCTGCACGTTGTGCCTTTCAGCTCTAGGGCAATGTAGCACACCCAGAGCAGAAGTCCTACTTCAGCCAGATCAGGCCTGCAAAGAAACTGCGTTTCACAGGCCTTTGGAAGAGATGTTCCCGGTAGGCTGTAAGAGCACTGTGCAGAGCGAGTTGTTTCTTAGCTTCCCAAAGAGCTGGAAGCAAGATGCTGTGGGGCCCAACTCGCCCTTTGGAAAGAAGCCTGCACGTTGTGCCTTTCAGCTCTAGGGCAATGTAGCACACCCAGAGCAGAAGTCCTACTTCAGCCAGATCAGGCCTGCAAAGAAACTGCGTTTCACAGGCCTTTGGAAGAGATGTTCCCGGTAGGCTGTAAGAGCACTGTGCAGAGCGAGTTGTTTCTTAGCTTCCCAAAGAGCTGGAAGCAAGATGCTGTGGGGCCCAACTCGCCCTTTGGAAAGAAGCCTGCACCTTGTGCCTTTCAGCTCTAGGGCAATGTAGCACACCCAGAGCAGAAGTCCTACTTCAGCCAGATCAGGCCTGCAAAGAAACTGCGTTTCACAGGCCTTTGGAAGAGATGTTCCCGGTAGGCTGTAAGAGCACTGTGCAGAGCGAGTTGTTTCTTAGCTTCCCAAAGAGCTGGAAGCAAGATGCTGTGGGGCCCAACTCGCCCTTTGGAAAGAAGCCTGCACGTTGTGCCTTTCAGCTCTAGGGCAATGTAGCACACCCAGAGCAGAAGTCCTACTTCAGCCAGATCAGGCCTGCAAAGAAACTGCGTTTCACAGGCCTTTGGAAGAGATGTTCCCGGTAGGCTGTAAGAGCACTGTGCAGAGCGAGTTGTTTCTTAGCTTCCCAAAGAGCTGGAAGCAAGATGCTGTGGGGCCCAACTCGCCCTTTGGAAAGAAGCCTGCACGTTGTGCCTTTCAGCTCTAGGGCAATGTAGCACACCCAGAGCAGAAGTCCTACTTCAGCCAGATCAGGCCTGCAAAGAAACTGCGTTTCACAGGCCTTTGGAAGAGATGTTCCCGGTAGGCTGTAAGAGCACTGTGCAGAGCGAGTTGTTTCTTAGCTTCCCAAAGAGCTGGAAGCAAGATGCTGTGGGGCCCAACTCGCCCTTTGGAAAGAAGCCTGCACGTTGTGCCTTTCAGCTCTAGGGCAAAGTAGCACACCCAGAGCAGAAGTCCTACTTCAGCCAGATCAGGCCTGCAAAGAAACTGCGTTTCACAGGCCTTTGGAAGAGATGTTCCCACTAGGCTGTAAGAGCACTGTGCAGAGCGAGTTGTTTCTTAGCTTCCCAAAGAGCTGGAAGCAAGATGCTGTGGGGCCCAACTCGCCCTTTGGAAAGAAGCCTGCACGTTGTGCCTTTCAGCTCTAGGGCAAAGTAGCACACCCAGAGCAGAAGTCCTACTTCAGCCAGATCAGGCCTGCAAAGAAACTGCGTTTCACAGGCCTTTGGAAGAGATGTTCCCGGTAGGCTGTAAGAGCACTGTGCAGAGCGAGTTGTTTCTTAGCTTCCCAAAGAGCTGGAAGCAAGATGCTGTGGGGCCCAACTCGCCCTTTGGAAAGAAGCCTGCACGTTGTGCCTTTCAGCTCTAGGGCAAAGTAGCACACCCAGAGCAGAAGTCCTACTTCAGCCAGATCAGGCCTGCAAAGAAACTGCGTTTCACAGGCCTTTGGAAGAGATGTTCCCGGTAGGCTGTAAGAGCACTGTGCAGAGCGAGTTGTTTCTTAGCTTCCCAAAGAGCTGGAAGCAAGATGCTGTGGGGCCCAACTCGCCCTTTGGAAAGAAGCCTGCACGTTGTGCCTTTCAGCTCTAGGGCAAAGTAGCACACCCAGAGCAGAAGTCCTACTTCAGCCAGATCAGGCCTGCAAAGAAACTGCGTTTCACAGGCCTTTGGAAGAGATGTTCCCACTAGGCTGTAAGAGCACTGTGCAGAGCGAGTTGTTTCTTAGCTTCCCAAAGAGCTGGAAGCAAGATGCTGTGGGGCCCAACTCGCCCTTTGGAAAGAAGCCTGCACGTTGTGCCTTTCAGCTCTAGGGCAAAGTAGCACACCCAGAGCAGAAGTCCTACTTCAGCCAGATCAGGCCTGCAAAGAAACTGCGTTTCACAGGCCTTTGGAAGAGATGTTCCCAGTAGGCTGTAAGAGCACTGTGCAGAGCGAGTTGTTTCTTAGCTTCCCAAAGAGCTGGAAGCAAGATGCTGTGGGGCCCAACTCGCCCTTTGGAAAGAAGCCTGCACGTTGTGCCTTTCAGCTCTAGGGCAAAGTAGCACACCCAGAGCAGAAGTCCTACTTCAGCCAGATCAGGCCTGCAAAGAAACTGCGTTTCACAGGCCTTTGGAAGAGATGTTCCCACTAGGCTGTAAGAGCACTGTGCAGAGCGAGTTGTTTCTTAGCTTCCCAAAGAGCTGGAAGCAAGATGCTGTGGGGCCCAACTCGCCCTTTGGAAAGAAGCCTGCACGTTGTGCCTTTCAGCTCTAGGGCAATGTAGCACACCCAGAGCAGAAGTCCTACTTCAGCCAGATCAGGCCTGCAAAGAAACTGCGTTTCACAGGCCTTTGGAAGAGATGTTCCCGGTAGGCTGTAAGAGCACTGTGCAGAGCGAGTTGTTTCTTAGCTTCCCAAAGAGCTGGAAGCAAGATGCTGTGGGGCCCAACTCGCCCTTTGGAAAGAAGCCTGCACGTTGTGCCTTTCAGCTCTAGGGCAATGTAGCACACCCAGAGCAGAAGTCCTACTTCAGCCAGATCAGGCCTGCAAAGAAACTGCGTTTCACAGGCCTTTGGAAGAGATGTTCCCGGTAGGCTGTAAGAGCACTGTGCAGAGCGAGTTGTTTCTTAGCTTCCCAAAGAGCTGGAAGCAAGATGCTGTGGGGCCCAACTCGCCCTTTGGAAAGAAGCCTGCACGTTGTGCCTTTCAGCTCTAGGGCAATGTAGCACACCCAGAGCAGAAGTCCTACTTCAGCCAGATCAGGCCTGCAAAGAAACTGCGTTTCACAGGCCTTTGGAAGAGATGTTCCCGGTAGGCTGTAAGAGCACTGTGCAGAGCGAGTTGTTTCTTAGCTTCCCAAAGAGCTGGAAGCAAGATGCTGTGGGGCCCAACTCGCCCTTTGGAAAGAAGCCTGCACGTTGTGCCTTTCAGCTCTAGGGCAATGTAGCACACCCAGAGCAGAAGTCCTACTTCAGCCAGATCAGGCCTGCAAAGAAACTGCGTTTCACAGGCCTTTGGAAGAGATGTTCCCGGTAGGCTGTAAGAGCACTGTGCAGAGCGAGTTGTTTCTTAGCTTCCCAAAGAGCTGGAAGCAAGATGCTGTGGGGCCCAACTCGCCCTTTGGAAAGAAGCCTGCACGTTGTGCCTTTCAGCTCTAGGGCAATGTAGCACACCCAGAGCAGAAGTCCTACTTCAGCCAGATCAGGCCTGCAAAGAAACTGCGTTTCACAGGCCTTTGGAAGAGATGTTCCCGGTAGGCTGTAAGAGCACTGTGCAGAGCGAGTTGTTTCTTAGCTTCCCAAAGAGCTGGAAGCAAGATGCTGTGGGGCCCAACTCGCCCTTTGGAAAGAAGCCTGCACGTTGTGCCTTTCAGCTCTAGGGCAATGTAGCACACCCAGAGCAGAAGTCCTACTTCAGCCAGATCAGGCCTGCAAAGAAACTGCGTTTCACAGGCCTTTGGAAGAGATGTTCCCGGTAGGCTGTAAGAGCACTGTGCAGAGCGAGTTGTTTCTTAGCTTCCCAAAGAGCTGGAAGCAAGATGCTGTGGGGCCCAACTCGCCCTTTGGAAAGAAGCCTGCACGTTGTGCCTTTCAGCTCTAGGGCAATGTAGCACACCCAGAGCAGAAGTCCTACTTCAGCCAGATCAGGCCTGCAAAGAAACTGCGTTTCACAGGCCTTTGGAAGAGATGTTCCCGGTAGGCTGTAAGAGCACTGTGCAGAGCGAGTTGTTTCTTAGCTTCCCAAAGAGCTGGAAGCAAGATGCTGTGGGGCCCAACTCGCCCTTTGGAAAGAAGCCTGCACGTTGTGCCTTTCAGCTCTAGGGCAATGTAGCACACCCAGAGCAGAAGTCCTACTTCAGCCAGATCAGGCCTGCAAAGAAACTGCGTTTCACAGGCCTTTGGAAGAGATGTTCCCGGTAGGCTGTAAGAGCACTGTGCAGAGCGAGTTGTTTCTTAGCTTCCCAAAGAGCTGGAAGCAAGATGCTGTGGGGCCCAACTCGCCCTTTGGAAAGAAGCCTGCACGTTGTGCCTTTCAGCTCTAGGGCAATGTAGCACACCCAGAGCAGAAGTCCTACTTCAGCCAGATCAGGCCTGCAAAGAAACTGCGTTTCACAGGCCTTTGGAAGAGATGTTCCCGGTAGGCTGTAAGAGCACTGTGCAGAGCGAGTTGTTTCTTAGCTTCCCAAAGAGCTGGAAGCAAGATGCTGTGGGGCCCAACTCGCCCTTTGGAAAGAAGCCTGCACGTTGTGCCTTTCAGCTCTAGGGCAATGTAGCACACCCAGAGCAGAAGTCCTACTTCAGCCAGATCAGGCCTGCAAAGAAACTGCGTTTCACAGGCCTTTGGAAGAGATGTTCCCGGTAGGCTGTAAGAGCACTGTGCAGAGCGAGTTGTTTCTTAGCTTCCCAAAGAGCTGGAAGCAAGATGCTGTGGGGCCCAACTCGCCCTTTGGAAAGAAGCCTGCACGTTGTGCCTTTCAGCTCTAGGGCAATGTAGCACACCCAGAGCAGAAGTCCTACTTCAGCCAGATCAGGCCTGCAAAGAAACTGCGTTTCACAGGCCTTTGGAAGAGATGTTCCCGGTAGGCTGTAAGAGCACTGTGCAGAGCGAGTTGTTTCTTAGCTTCCCAAAGAGCTGGAAGCAAGATGCTGTGGGGCCCAACTCGCCCTTTGGAAAGAAGCCTGCACGTTGTGCCTTTCAGCTCTAGGGCAATGTAGCACACCCAGAGCAGAAGTCCTACTTCAGCCAGATCAGGCCTGCAAAGAAACTGCGTTTCACAGGCCTTTGGAAGAGATGTTCCCGGTAGGCTGTAAGAGCACTGTGCAGAGCGAGTTGTTTCTTAGCTTCCCAAAGAGCTGGAAGCAAGATGCTGTGGGGCCCAACTCGCCCTTTGGAAAGAAGCCTGCACGTTGTGCCTTTCAGCTCTAGGGCAATGTAGCACACCCAGAGCAGAAGTCCTACTTCAGCCAGATCAGGCCTGCAAAGAAACTGCGTTTCACAGGCCTTTGGAAGAGATGTTCCCGGTAGGCTGTAAGAGCACTGTGCAGAGCGAGTTGTTTCTTAGCTTCCCAAAGAGCTGGAAGCAAGATGCTGTGGGGCCCAACTCGCCCTTTGGAAAGAAGCCTGCACGTTGTGCCTTTCAGCTCTAGGGCAATGTAGCACACCCAGAGCAGAAGTCCTACTTCAGCCAGATCAGGCCTGCAAAGAAACTGCGTTTCACAGGCCTTTGGAAGAGATGTTCCCGGTAGGCTGTAAGAGCACTGTGCAGAGCGAGTTGTTTCTTAGCTTCCCAAAGAGCTGGAAGCAAGATGCTGTGGGGCCCAACTCGCCCTTTGGAAAGAAGCCTGCACGTTGTGCCTTTCAGCTCTAGGGCAATGTAGCACACCCAGAGCAGAAGTCCTACTTCAGCCAGATCAGGCCTGCAAAGAAACTGCGTTTCACAGGCCTTTGGAAGAGATGTTCCCGGTAGGCTGTAAGAGCACTGTGCAGAGCGAGTTGTTTCTTAGCTTCCCAAAGAGCTGGAAGCAAGATGCTGTGGGGCCCAACTCGCCCTTTGGAAAGAAGCCTGCACGTTGTGCCTTTCAGCTCTAGGGCAATGTAGCACACCCAGAGCAGAAGTCCTACTTCAGCCAGATCAGGCCTGCAAAGAAACTGCGTTTCACAGGCCTTTGGAAGAGATGTTCCCGGTAGGCTGTAAGAGCACTGTGCAGAGCGAGTTGTTTCTTAGCTTCCCAAAGAGCTGGAAGCAAGATGCTGTGGGGCCCAACTCGCCCTTTGGAAAGAAGCCTGCACGTTGTGCCTTTCAGCTCTAGGGCAATGTAGCACACCCAGAGCAGAAGTCCTACTTCAGCCAGATCAGGCCTGCAAAGAAACTGCGTTTCACAGGCCTTTGGAAGAGATGTTCCCGGTAGGCTGTAAGAGCACTGTGCAGAGCGAGTTGTTTCTTAGCTTCCCAAAGAGCTGGAAGCAAGATGCTGTGGGGCCCAACTCGCCCTTTGGAAAGAAGCCTGCACGTTGTGCCTTTCAGCTCTAGGGCAATGTAGCACACCCAGAGCAGAAGTCCTACTTCAGCCAGATCAGGCCTGCAAAGAAACTGCGTTTCACAGGCCTTTGGAAGAGATGTTCCCGGTAGGCTGTAAGAGCACTGTGCAGAGCGAGTTGTTTCTTAGCTTCCCAAAGAGCTGGAAGCAAGATGCTGTGGGGCCCAACTCGCCCTTTGGAAAGAAGCCTGCACGTTGTGCCTTTCAGCTCTAGGGCAATGTAGCACACCCAGAGCAGAAGTCCTACTTCAGCCAGATCAGGCCTGCAAAGAAACTGCGTTTCACAGGCCTTTGGAAGAGATGTTCCCGGTAGGCTGTAAGAGCACTGTGCAGAGCGAGTTGTTTCTTAGCTTCCCAAAGAGCTGGAAGCAAGATGCTGTGGGGCCCAACTCGCCCTTTGGAAAGAAGCCTGCACGTTGTGCCTTTCAGCTCTAGGGCAATGTAGCACACCCAGAGCAGAAGTCCTACTTCAGCCAGATCAGGCCTGCAAAGAAACTGCGTTTCACAGGCCTTTGGAAGAGATGTTCCCGGTAGGCTGTAAGAGCACTGTGCAGAGCGAGTTGTTTCTTAGCTTCCCAAAGAGCTGGAAGCAAGATGCTGTGGGGCCCAACTCGCCCTTTGGAAAGAAGCCTGCACGTTGTGCCTTTCAGCTCTAGGGCAATGTAGCACACCCAGAGCAGAAGTCCTACTTCAGCCAGATCAGGCCTGCAAAGAAACTGCGTTTCACAGGCCTTTGGAAGAGATGTTCCCGGTAGGCTGTAAGAGCACTGTGCAGAGCGAGTTGTTTCTTAGCTTCCCAAAGAGCTGGAAGCAAGATGCTGTGGGGCCCAACTCGCCCTTTGGAAAGAAGCCTGCACGTTGTGCCTTTCAGCTCTAGGGCAATGTAGCACACCCAGAGCAGAAGTCCTACTTCAGCCAGATCAGGCCTGCAAAGAAACTGCGTTTCACAGGCCTTTGGAAGAGATGTTCCCGGTAGGCTGTAAGAGCACTGTGCAGAGCGAGTTGTTTCTTAGCTTCCCAAAGAGCTGGAAGCAAGATGCTGTGGGGCCCAACTCGCCCTTTGGAAAGAAGCCTGCACGTTGTGCCTTTCAGCTCTAGGGCAATGTAGCACACCCAGAGCAGAAGTCCTACTTCAGCCAGATCAGGCCTGCAAAGAAACTGCGTTTCACAGGCCTTTGGAAGAGATGTTCCCGGTAGGCTGTAAGAGCACTGTGCAGAGCGAGTTGTTTCTTAGCTTCCCAAAGAGCTGGAAGCAAGATGCTGTGGGGCCCAACTCGCCCTTTGGAAAGAAGCCTGCACGTTGTGCCTTTCAGCTCTAGGGCAATGTAGCACACCCAGAGCAGAAGTCCTACTTCAACCAGATCAGGAGTGCAAAGAAACTGCGTTTCACAGGCCATGGAAGAGATGTTCCCGGTAGGCTGTAAGAGCACTGTGCAGAGCGAGTTGTTTCTTAGCTTCCCAAAGAGCTGAAAGCAAGATGCTGTGGGGCCCAACTCGCCCTTTGGAATGAAGCCTGCACCTTGTGCCTTTCAGCTCTAGGGCAATGTAGCACACCCAGAGCAGAAGTCCTACTTCAGCCAGATCAGGCCTGCAAAGAAACTGCGTTTCACAGGCCTTTGGAGGAGACTTTCCCGGTAGGCTGTAAGAGCACTGTGCAGAGCGAGTTGTTTCTTAGCTTTTCAAAGAGCTGGAAGCAAGATGCTGTGGGGCCCAACTCGCCCTTTGGAAAGAAGCCTGCACGTTGTGCCTTTCAGCTCTAGGGCAAAGTAGCACACCCAGAGCAGAAGTCCTACTTCAGCCAGATCAGGCCTGCAAAGAAACTGCGTTTCACAGGCCTTTGGAAGAGATGTTCCCGGTAGGCTGTAAGAGCACTGTGCAGAGCGAGTTGTTTCTTAGCTTCCCAAAGAGCTGGAAGCAAGATGCTGTGGGGCCCAACTCGCCCTTTGGAAAGAAGCCTGCACGTTGTGCCTTTCAGCTCTAGGGCAATGTAGCACACCCAGAGCAGAAGTCCTACTTCAGCCAGATCAGGCCTGCAAAGAAACTGCGTTTCACAGGCCTTTGGAAGAGATGTTCCCGGTAGGCTGTAAGAGCACTGTGCAGAGCGAGTTGTTTCTTAGCTTCCCAAAGAGCTGGAAGCAAGATGCTGTGGGGCCCAACTCGCCCTTTGGAAAGAAGCCTGCACGTTGTGCCTTTCAGCTCTAGGGCAATGTAGCACACCCAGAGCAGAAGTCCTACTTCAGCCAGATCAGGCCTGCAAAGAAACTGCGTTTCACAGGCCTTTGGAAGAGATGTTCCCAGTAGGCTGTAAGAGCACTGTGCAGAGCGAGTTGTTTCTTAGCTTCCCAAAGAGCTGGAAGCAAGATGCTGTGGGGCCCAACTCGCCCTTTGGAAAGAAGCCTGCACGTTGTGCCTTTCAGCTCTAGGGCAATGTAGCACACCCAGAGCAGAAGTCCTACTTCAGCCAGATCAGGCCTGCAAAGAAACTGCGTTTCACAGGCCTTTGGAAGAGATGTTCCCGGTAGGCTGTAAGAGCACTGTGCAGAGCGAGTTGTTTCTTAGCTTCCCAAAGAGCTGGAAGCAAGATGCTGTGGGGCCCAACTCGCCCTTTGGAAAGAAGCCTGCACGTTGTGCCTTTCAGCTCTAGGGCAATGTAGCACACCCAGAGCAGAAGTCCTACTTCAGCCAGATCAGGCCTGCAAAGAAACTGCGTTTCACAGGCCTTTGGAAGAGATGTTCCCGGTAGGCTGTAAGAGCACTGTGCAGAGCGAGTTGTTTCTTAGCTTCCCAAAGAGCTGGAAGCAAGATGCTGTGGGGCCCAACTCGCCCTTTGGAAAGAAGCCTGCACGTTGTGCCTTTCAGCTCTAGGGCAATGTAGCACACCCAGAGCAGAAGTCCTACTTCAGCCAGATCAGGCCTGCAAAGAAACTGCGTTTCACAGGCCTTTGGAAGAGATGTTCCCGGTAGGCTGTAAGAGCACTGTGCAGAGCGAGTTGTTTCTTAGCTTCCCAAAGAGCTGGAAGCAAGATGCTGTGGGGCCCAACTCGCCCTTTGGAAAGAAGCCTGCACGTTGTGCCTTTCAGCTCTAGGGCAATGTAGCACACCCAGAGCAGAAGTCCTACTTCAGCCAGATCAGGCCTGCAAAGAAACTGCGTTTCACAGGCCTTTGGAAGAGATGTTCCCGGTAGGCTGTAAGAGCACTGTGCAGAGCGAGTTGTTTCTTAGCTTCCCAAAGAGCTGGAAGCAAGATGCTGTGGGGCCCAACTCGCCCTTTGGAAAGAAGCCTGCACGTTGTGCCTTTCAGCTCTAGGGCAATGTCGCACACTCAGAGCAGAAGTTCTACTTCAAGCAGATCACGCCTGCAAAGAAGCTGCGTTTCACATGCCTTTGGAAGAGATGTTCCCGGTAGGCTGTAAGAGCACTGTGCAGAGCGAGTTGTTTCTTAGCTTCCCAAAGAGCTGGAAGCAAGATGCTGTGGGGCCCAACTCGCCCTTTGGAAAGAAGCCTGCACGTTGTGCCTTTCAGCTCTAGGGCAATGTAGCACACCCAGAGCAGAAGTCCTACTTCAGCCAGATCAGGCCTGCAAAGAAACTGCGTTTCACAGGCCTTTGGAAGAGATGTTCCCGGTAGGCTGTAAGAGCACTGTGCAGAGCGAGTTGTTTCTTAGCTTCCCAAAGAGATGGAAGCAAGATGCTGTGGGGCCCAACTCGCCCTTTGGAAAGAAGCCTGCACGTTGTGCCTTTCAGCTCTAGGGCAACGTAGCACACCCAGAGCAGAAGTCCTACTTCAGCCAGATCAGGCCTGCAAAGAAACTGCGTTTCACAGGCCTTTGGAAGAGATGTTCCCGGTAGGCTGTAAGAGCACTGTGCAGAGTGAGTTGTTTCTTAGCTTCCCAAAGAGCTGGAAGCAAGATGCTGTGGGGCCCAACTCGCCCTTTGGAAAGAAGCCTGCACGTTGTGCCTTTCAGCTCTAGGGCAATGTAGCACACCCAGAGCAGAAGTCCTACTTCAACCAGATCAGGAGTGCAAAGAAACTGCGTTTCACAGGCCATGGAAGAGATGTTCCCGGTAGGCTGTAAGAGCACTGTGCAGAGCGAGTTGTTTCTTAGCTTCCCAAAGAGCTGAAAGCAAGATGCTGTGGGGCCCAACTCGCCCTTTGGAAAGAAGCCTGCACCTTGTGCCTTTCAGCTCTAGGGCAATGTAGCACACCCAGAGCAGAAGTCCTACTTCAGCCAGATCAGGCCTGCAAAGAAACTGCGTTTCACAGGCCTTTGGAAGAGATGTTCCCGGTAGGCTGTAAGAGCACTGTGCAGAGCGAGTTGTTTCTTAGCTTCCCAAAGAGCTGGAAGCAAGATGCTGTGGGGCCCAACTCACCCTTAGGAAAGAAGCCTGCACGTTGTGCCTTTCAGCTCTAGGGCAATGTAGCACACCCAGAGCAGAAGTCCTACTTCAGCCAGATCAGGCCTGCAAAGAAACTGCGTTTCACAGGCCTTTGGAAGAGATGTTCCCGGTAGGCTGTAAGAGCACTGTGCAGAGCGAGTTGTTTCTTAGCTTCCCAAAGAGCTGGAAGCAAGATGCTGTGGGGCCCAACTCGCCCTTTGGAAAGAAGCCTGCACGTTGTGCCTTTCAGCTCTAGGGCAATGTAGCACACCCAGAGCAGAAGTCCTACTTCAGCCAGATCAGGCCTGCAAAGAAACTGCGTTTCACAGGCCTTTGGAAGAGATGTTCCCGGTAGGCTGTAAGAGCACTGTGCAGAGCGAGTTGTTTCTTAGCTTCCCAAAGAGCTGGAAGCAAGATGCTGTGGGGCCCAACTCGCCCTTTGGAAAGAAGCCTGCACGTTGTGCCTTTCAGCTCTAGGGCAATGTAGCACACCCAGAGCAGAAGTCCTACTTCAGCCAGATCAGGCCTGCAAAGAAACTGCGTTTCACAGGCCTTTGGAAGAGATGTTCCCGGTAGGCTGTAAGAGCACTGTGCAGAGCGAGTTGTTTCTTAGCTTCCCAAAGAGCTGGAAGCAAGATGCTGTGGGGCCCAACTCGCCCTTTGGAAAGAAGCCTGCACGTTGTGCCTTTCAGCTCTAGGGCAATGTCGCACACTCAGAGCAGAAGTTCTACTTCAAGCAGATCACGCCTGCAAAGAAGCTGCGTTTCACATGCCTTTGGAAGAGATGTTCCCGGTAGGCTGTAAGAGCACTGTGCAGAGCGAGTTGTTTCTTAGCTTCCCAAAGAGCTGGAAGCAAGATGCTGTGGGGCCCAACTCGCCCTTTGGAAAGAAGCCTGCACGTTGTGCCTTTCAGCTCTAGGGCAATGTAGCACACCCAGAGCAGAAGTCCTACTTCAGCCAGATCAGGCCTGCAAAGAAACTGCGTTTCACAGGCCTTTGGAAGAGATGTTCCCGGTAGGCTGTAAGAGCACTGTGCAGAGCGAGTTGTTTCTTAGCTTCCCAAAGAGCTGGAAGCAAGATGCTGTGGGGCCCAACTCGCCCTTTGGAATGAAGCCTGCACGTTGTGCCTTTCAGCTCTAGGGCAATGTAGCACACCCAGAGCAGAAGTCCTACTTCAGCCAGATCAGGCCTGCAAAGAAACTGCGTTTCACAGGCCTTTGGAAGAGATGTTCCCGGTAGGCTGTAAGAGCACTGTGCAGAGCGAGTTGTTTCTTAGCTTCCCAAAGAGCTGGAAGCAAGATGCTGTGGGGCCCAACTCGCCCTTTGGAAAGAAGCCTGCACGTTGTGCCTTTCAGCTCTAGGGCAATGTAGCACACCCAGAGCAGAAGTCCTACTTCAGCCAGATCAGGCCTGCAAAGAAACTGCGTTTCACAGGCCTTTGGAAGAGATGTTCCCGGTAGGCTGTAAGAGCACTGTGCAGAGCGAGTTGTTTCTTAGCTTCCCAAAGAGCTGGAAGCAAGATGCTGTGGGGCCCAACTCGCCCTTTGGAAAGAAGCCTGCACGTTGTGCCTTTCAGCTCTAGGGCAATGTCGCACACCCAGAGCAGAAGTCCTACTTCAAGCAGATCACGCCTGCAAAGAAACTGCGTTTCACAGGCCTTTGGAAGAGATGTTCCCGGTAGGCTGTAAGAGCACTGTGCAGAGCGAGTTGTTTCTTAGCTTCCCAAAGAGCTGGAAGCAAGATGCTGTGGGGCCCAACTCGCCCTTTGGAAAGAAGCCTGCACGTTGTGCCTTTCAGCTCTAGGGCAATGTAGCACACCCAGAGCAGAAGTCCTACTTCAGCCAGATCAGGCCTGCAAAGAAACTGCGTTTCACAGGCCTTTGGAAGAGATGTTCCCGGTAGGCTGTAAGAGCACTGTGCAGAGCGAGTTGTTTCTTAGCTTCCCAAAGAGCTGGAAGCAAGATGCTGTGGGGCCCAACTCGCCCTTTGGAAAGAAGCCTGCACGTTGTGCCTTTCAGCTCTAGGGCAATGTAGCACACCCAGAGCAGAAGTCCTACTTCAGCCAGATCAGGCCTGCAAAGAAACTGCGTTTCACAGGCCTTTGGAAGAGATGTTCCCGGTAGGCTGTAAGAGCACTGTGCAGAGCGAGTTGTTTCTTAGCTTCCCAAAGAGCTGGAAGCAAGATGCTGTGGGGCCCAACTCACCCTTTGGAAAGAAGCCTGCACGTTGTGCCTTTCAGCTCTAGGGCAATGTAGCACACCCAGAGCAGAAGTCCTACTTCAGCCAGATCAGGCCTGCAAAGAAACTGCGTTTCACAGGCCTTTGGAAGAGATGTTCCCGGTAGGCTGTAAGAGCACTGTGCAGAGCGAGTTGTTTCTTAGCTTCCCAAAGAGCTGGAAGCAAGATGCTGTGGGGCCCAACTCACCCTTTGGAAAGAAGCCTGCACGTTGTGCCTTTCAGCTCTAGGGCAATGTAGCACACCCAGAGCAGAAGTCCTACTTCAGCCAGATCAGGCCTGCAAAGAAACTGCGTTTCACAGGCCTTTGGAAGAGATGTTCCCGGTAGGCTGTAAGAGCACTGTGCAGAGCGAGTTGTTTCTTAGCTTCCCAAAGAGCTGGAAGCAAGATGCTGTGGGGCCCAACTCGCCCTTTGGAAAGAAGCCTGCACGTTGTGCCTTTCAGCTCTAGGGCAATGTAGCACACCCAGAGCAGAAGTCCTACTTCAGCCAGATCAGGCCTGCAAAGAAACTGCGTTTCACAGGCCTTTGGAAGAGATGTTCCCGGTAGGCTGTAAGAGCACTGTGCAGAGCGAGTTGTTTCTTAGCTTCCCAAAGAGCTGGAAGCAAGATGCTGTGGGGCCCAACTCGCCCTTTGGAAAGAAGCCTGCACGTTGTGCCTTTCAGCTCTAGGGCAATGTAGCACACCCAGAGCAGAAGTCCTACTTCAGCCAGATCAGGCCTGCAAAGAAACTGCGTTTCACAGGCCTTTGGAAGAGATGTTCCCGGTAGGCTGTAAGAGCACTGTGCAGAGCGAGTTGTTTCTTAGCTTCCCAAAGAGATGGAAGCAAGATGCTGTGGGGCCCAACTCGCCCTTTGGAAAGAAGCCTGCACGTTGTGCCTTTCAGCTCTAGGGCAATGTAGCACACCCAGAGCAGAAGTCCTACTTCAGCCAGATCAGGCCTGCAAAGAAACTGCGTTTCACAGGCCTTTGGAAGAGATGTTCCCGGTAGGCTGTAAGAGCACTGTGCAGAGCGAGTTGTTTCTTAGCTTCCCAAAGAGCTGGAAGCAAGATGCTGTGGGGCCCAACTCGCCCTTTGGAAAGAAGCCTGCACGTTGTGCCTTTCAGCTCTAGGGCAATGTCGCACACTCAGAGCAGAAGTTCTACTTCAAGCAGATCACGCCTGCAAAGAAACTGCGTTTCACATGCCTTTGGAAGAGATGTTCCCGGTAGGCTGTAAGAGCACTGTGCAGAGCGAGTTGTTTCTTAGCTTCCCAAAGAGCTGGAAGCAAGATGCTGTGGGGCCCAACTCGCCCTTTGGAAAGAAGCCTGCACGTTGTGCCTTTCAGCTCTAGGGCAATGTAGCACACCCAGAGCAGAAGTCCTACTTCAGCCAGATCAGGCCTGCAAAGAAACTGCGTTTCACAGGCCTTTGGAAGAGATGTTCCCGGTAGGCTGTAAGAGCACTGTGCAGAGCGAGTTGTTTCTTAGCTTCCCAAAGAGATGGAAGCAAGATGCTGTGGGGCCCAACTCGCCCTTTGGAAAGAAGCCTGCACGTTGTGCCTTTCAGCTCTAGGGCAACGTAGCACACCCAGAGCAGAAGTCCTACTTCAGCCAGATCAGGCCTGCAAAGAAACTGCGTTTCACAGGCCTTTGGAAGAGATGTTCCCGGTAGGCTGTAAGAGCACTGTGCAGAGTGAGTTGTTTCTTAGCTTCCCAAAGAGCTGGAAGCAAGATGCTGTGGGGCCCAACTCGCCCTTTGGAAAGAAGCCTGCACGTTGTGCCTTTCAGCTCTAGGGCAATGTAGCACACCCAGAGCAGAAGTCCTACTTCAACCAGATCAGGAGTGCAAAGAAACTGCGTTTCACAGGCCATGGAAGAGATGTTCCCGGTAGGCTGTAAGAGCACTGTGCAGAGCGAGTTGTTTCTTAGCTTCCCAAAGAGCTGAAAGCAAGATGCTGTGGGGCCCAACTCGCCCTTTGGAATGAAGCCTGCACCTTGTGCCTTTCAGCTCTAGGGCAATGTAGCACACCCAGAGCAGAAGTCCTACTTCAGCCAGATCAGGCCTGCAAAGAAACTGCGTTTCACAGGCCTTTGGAAGAGATGTTCCCGGTAGGCTGTAAGAGCACTGTGCAGAGCGAGTTGTTTCTTAGCTTCCCAAAGAGCTGGAAGCAAGATGCTGTTGGGCCCAACTCGCCCTTAGGAAAGAAGCCTGCACGTTGTGCCTTTCAGCTCTAGGGCAATGTAGCACACCCAGAGCAGAAGTCCTACTTCAGCCAGATCAGGCCTGCAAAGAAACTGCGTTTCACAGGCCTTTGGAAGAGATGTTCCCGGTAGGCTGTAAGAGCACTGTGCAGAGCGAGTTGTTTCTTAGCTTCCCAAAGAGCTGGAAGCAAGATGCTGTGGGGCCCAACTCGCCCTTTGGAAAGAAGCCTGCACGTTGTGCCTTTCAGCTCTAGGGCAATGTAGCACACCCAGAGCAGAAGTCCTACTTCAGCCAGATCAGGCCTGCAAAGAAACTGCGTTTCACAGGCCTTTGGAAGAGATGTTCCCGGTAGGCTGTAAGAGCACTGTGCAGAGCGAGTTGTTTCTTAGCTTCCCAAAGAGCTGGAAGCAAGATGCTGTGGGGCCCAACTCGCCCTTTGGAAAGAAGCCTGCACGTTGTGCCTTTCAGCTCTAGGGCAATGTAGCACACCCAGAGCAGAAGTCCTACTTCAGCCAGATCAGGCCTGCAAAGAAACTGCGTTTCACAGGCCTTTGGAAGAGATGTTCCCGGTAGGCTGTAAGAGCACTGTGCAGAGCGAGTTGTTTCTTAGCTTCCCAAAGAGCTGGAAGCAAGATGCTGTGGGGCCCAACTCGCCCTTTGGAAAGAAGCCTGCACGTTGTGCCTTTCAGCTCTAGGGCAATGCCGCACACTCAGAGCAGAAGTTCTACTTCAAGCAGATCACGCCTGCAAAGAAGCTGCGTTTCACATGCCTTTGGAAGAGATGTTCCCGGTAGGCTGTAAGAGCACTGTGCAGAGCGAGTTGTTTCTTAGCTTCCCAAAGAGCTGGAAGCAAGATGCTGTGGGGCCCAACTCGCCCTTTGGAAAGAAGCCTGCACGTTGTGCCTTTCAGCTCTAGGGCAATGTAGCACACCCAGAGCAGAAGTCCTACTTCAGCCAGATCAGGCCTGCAAAGAAACTGCGTTTCACAGGCCTTTGGAAGAGATGTTCCCGGTAGGCTGTAAGAGCACTGTGCAGAGCGACTTGTTTCTTAGCTTCCCAAAGAGCTGGAAGCAAGATGCTGTGGGGCCCAACTCGCCCTTTGGAAAGAAGCCTGCACGTTGTGCCTTTCAGCTCTAGGGCAATGTAGCACACCCAGAGCAGAAGTCCTACTTCAGCCAGATCAGGCCTGCAAAGAAACTGCGTTTCACAGGCCTTTGGAAGAGATGTTCCCGGTAGGCTGTAAGAGCACTGTGCAGAGCGAGTTGTTTCTTAGCTTCCCAAAGAGCTGAAAGCAAGATGCTGTGGGGCCCAACTCGCCCTTTGGAAAGAAGCCTGCACGTTGTGCCTTTCAGCTCTAGGGCAATGTAGCACACCCAGAGCAGGAGTCCTACTTCAGCCAGATCAGGCCTGCAAAGAAACTGCGTTTCACAGGCCTTTGGAAGAGATGTTCCCGCTAGGCTGTAAGAGCACTGTGCAGAGCGAGTTGTTTCTTAGCTTCCCAAAGAGCTGGAAGCAAGATGCTGTGGGGCCCAACTCGCCCTTTGGAAAGAAGCCTGCACGTTGTGCCTTTCAGCTCTAGGGCAATGTAGCACACCCAGAGCAGAAGTTCTACTTCAACCAGATCAGGCCTGCAAAGAAACTGCGTTTCACATGCCTTTGGAAGAGATGTTCCCGGTAGGCTGTAAGAGCACTGTGCAGAGCGAGTTGTTTCTTAGCTTCCCAAAGAGCTGGAAGCAAGATGCTGTGGGGCCCAACTCGCCCTTTGGAAAGAAGCCTGCACGTTGTGCCTTTCAGCTCTAGGGCAATGTAGCACACCCAGAGCAGAAGTCCTACTTCAGCCAGATCAGGCCTGCAAAGAAACTGCGTTTCACAGGCCTTTGGAAGAGATGTTCCCGGTAGGCTGTAAGAGCACTGTGCAGAGCGAGTTGTTTCTTAGCTTCCCAAAGAGCTGGAAGCAAGATGCTGTGGGGCCCAACTCGCCCTTTGGAAAGAAGCCTGCACGTTGTGCCTTTCAGCTCTAGGGCAATGTAGCACACCCAGAGCAGAAGTCCTACTTCAGCCAGATCAGGCCTGCAAAGAAACTGCGTTTCACAGGCCTTTGGAAGAGATGTTCCCGGTAGGCTGTAAGAGCACTGTGCAGAGCGAGTTGTTTCTTAGCTTCCCAAAGAGCTGGAAGCAAGATGCTGTGGGGCCCAACTCACCCTTAGGAAAGAAGCCTGCACCTTGTGCCTTTCAGCTCTAGGGCAATGTAGCACACCCAGAGCAGAAGTCCTACTTCAGCCAGATCAGGCCTGCAAAGAAACTGCGTTTCACAGGCCTTTGGAAGAGATGTTCCCGGTAGGCTGTAAGAGCACTGTGCAGAGCGAGTTGTTTCTTAGCTTCCCAAAGAGATGGAAGCAAGATGCTGTGGGGCCCAACTCGCCCTTTGGAAAGAAGCCTGCACGTTGTGCCTTTCAGCTCTAGGGCAATGTAGCACACCCAGAGCAGAAGTCCTACTTCAGCCAGATCAGGCCTGCAAAGAAACTGCGTTTCACAGGCCTTTGGAAGAGATGTTCCCGGTAGGCTGTAAGAGCACTGTGCAGAGTGAGTTGTTTCTTAGCTTCCCAAAGAGCTGGAAGCAAGATGCTGTGGGGCCCAACTCGCCCTTTGGAAAGAAGCCTGCACGTTGTGCCTTTCAGCTCTAGGGCAATGTAGCACACCCAGAGCAGAAGTCCTACTTCAACCAGATCAGGAGTGCAAAGAAACTGCGTTTCACAGGCCATGGAAGAGATGTTCCCGGTAGGCTGTAAGAGCACTGTGCAGAGCGAGTTGTTTCTTAGCTTCCCGAAGAGCTGGAAGCAAGATGCTGTGGGGCTGAACTCGCCCTTTGGAAAGAAGCCTGCACGTTGTGCCTTTCTGCTCTAGGGCAATGTAGCACACCCAGAGCAGGAGTGCTACTTCAACCAGATCAGGCCTGCAAAGAAACTGCGTTTCACAGGCCTTTGGAAGAGATGTTCCCGGTAGGCAGTAAGAGAACTGTGCAGAGCGAGTTGTTTCTTAGCTTCCCAAAGAGCTGGAAGCAAGATGCTGTGGGGCCCAACTCGCCCTTTGGAAAGAAGCCTGCACCTTGTGCCTTTCAGCTCTAGGGCAATGTAGCACACCCAGAGCGGAAGTCCTACTTCAGCCAGATCAGGCCTGCAAAGAAACTGCGTTTCACAGGCCTTTGGAAGAGATGTTCCCGGTAGGCTGTAAGAGCACTGTGCAGAGCGAGTTGTTTCTTAGCTTCCCAAAGAGCTGGAAGCAAGATGCTGTTGGGCCCAACTCACCATTAGGAAAGAAGCCTGCACCTTGTGCCTTTCAGCTCTAGGGCAATGTAGCACACCCAGAGCAGAAGTCCTACTTCAGCCAGATCAGGCCTGCAAAGAAACTGCGTTTCACAGGCATTTGGAAGAAATGTTCGCGGTAGGCTGTAACAGCACTGTGCAGAGCGAGTTGTTTCTTAGCTTCCCAAAGAGCTGGAAGCAAGATGCTGTTGGGCCCAACTCACCATTAGGAAAGGAGCCTGCACGTTGTGCCTTTCAGCTCTAGGGCAATGTAGCACACCCAGAGCAGAAGTCCTACTTCAGCCAGATCAGGCCTGCAAAGAAACTGCGTTTCACAGGCCTTTGGAAGAGATGTTCCCGGTAGGCTGTAAGAGCACTGTGCAGAGCGAGTTGTTTCTTAGCTTCCCAAAGAGCTGGAAGCAAGATGCTGTGGGGCCCAACTCGCCCTTTGGAAAGAAGCCTGCACGTTGTGCCTTTCAGCTCTAGGGCAATGTAGCACACCCAGAGCAGAAGTCCTACTTCAGCCAGATCAGGCCTGCAAAGAAACTGCGTTTCACAGGCCTTTGGAAGAGATGTTCCCGGTAGGCTGTAAGAGCACTGTGCAGAGCGAGTTGTTTCTTAGCTTCCCAAAGAGCTGGAAGAAAGATGCTGTGGGGCCCAACTCGCCCTTTGGAAAGAAGCCTGCACGTTGTGCCTTTCAGCTCTAGGGCAATGTAGCACACCCAGAGCAGAAGTCCTACTTCAACCAGATCAGGACTGCAAAGAAACTGCGTTTCACAGGCCTTTGGAAGAGATGTTCCCGGTAGGCTGTAAGAGCACTGTGCAGAGCGAGTTGTTTCTTAGCTTCCCAAAGAGCTGGAAGCAAGATGCTGTGGGGCCCAACTCGCCCTTTGGAAAGAAGCCTGCACGTTGTGCCTTTCAGCTCTAGGGCAATGTAGCACACCCAGAGCAGAAGTCCTACTTCAGCCAGATCAGGCCTGCAAAGAAACTGCGTTTCACAGGCCTTTGGAAGAGACGTTCCCGGTAGGCTGTAAGAGCACTGTGCAGAGCGAGTTGTTTCTTAGCTTCCCAAAGAGCTGGAAGCAAGATGCTGTGGGGCCCAACTCGCCCTTTGGAAAGAAGCCTGCACGTTGTGCCTTTCAGCTCTAGGGCAAAGTAGCACACCCAGAGCAGAAGTCCTACTTCAGCCAGATCAGGCCTGCAAAGAAACTGCGTTTCACAGGCCTTTGGAAGAGATGTTCCCGGTAGGCTGTAAGAGCACTGTGCAGAGCGAGTTGTTTCTTAGCTTCCCAAAGAGCTGGAAGCAAGATGCTGTGGGGCCCAACTCGCCCTTTGGAAAGAAGCCTGCACGTTGTGCCTTTCAGCTCTAGGGCAATGTAGCACACCCAGAGCAGAAGTCCTACTTCAGCCAGATCAGGCCTGCAAAGAAACTGCGTTTCACAGGCCTTTGGAAGAGATGTTCCCGGTAGGCTGTAAGAGCACTGTGCAGAGCGAGTTGTTTCTTAGCTTCCCAAAGAGCTGGAAGCAAGATGCTGTTGGGCCCAACTCGCCCTTTGGAAAGAAGCCTGCACGTTGTGCCTTTCAGCTCTAGGGCAATGTAGCACACCCAGAGCAGAAGTCCTACTTCAGCCAGATCAGGCCTGCAAAGAAACTGCGTTTCACAGGCCTTTGGAAGAGATGTTCCCAGTAGGCTGTAAGAGCACTGTGCAGAGCGAGTTGTTTCTTAGCTTCCCAAAGAGCTGGAAGCAAGATGCTGTGGGGCCCAACTCGCCCTTTGGAAAGAAGCCTGCACGTTGTGCCTTTCAGCTCTAGGGCAATGTAGCACACCCAGAGCAGAAGTCCTACTTCAGCCAGATCAGGCCTGCAAAGAAACTGCGTTTCACAGGCCTTTGGAAGAGATGTTCCCGGTAGGCTGTAAGAGCACTGTGCAGAGCGAGTTGTTTCTTAGCTTCCCAAAGAGCTGGAAGCAAGATGCTGTGGGGCCCAACTCGCCCTTTGGAAAGAAGCCTGCACGTTGTGCCTTTCAGCTCTAGGGCAAAGTAGCACACCCAGAGCAGAAGTCCTACTTCAGCCAGATCAGGCCTGCAAAGAAACTGCGTTTCACAGGCCTTTGGAAGAGATGTTCCCGGTAGGCTGTAAGAGCACTGTGCAGAGCGAGTTGTTTCTTAGCTTCCCAAAGAGCTGGAAGCAAGATGCTGTGGGGCCCAACTCGCCCTTTGGAAAGAAGCCTGCACGTTGTGCCTTTCAGCTCTAGGGCAATGTAGCACACCCAGAGCAGAAGTCCTACTTCAGCCAGATCAGGCCTGCAAAGAAACTGCGTTTCACAGGCCTTTGGAAGAGATGTTCCCGGTAGGCTGTAAGAGCACTGTGCAGAGCGAGTTGTTTCTTAGCTTCCCAAAGAGCTGGAAGCAAGATGCTGTGGGGCCCAACTCGCCCTTTGGAAAGAAGCCTGCACGTTGTGCCTTTCAGCTCTAGGGCAATGTAGCACACCCAGAGCAGAAGTCCTACTTCAGCCAGATCAGGCCTGCAAAGAAACTGCGTTTCACAGGCCTTTGGAAGAGATGTTCCCGGTAGGCTGTAAGAGCACTGTGCAGAGCGAGTTGTTTCTTAGCTTCCCAAAGAGCTGGAAGCAAGATGCTGTGGGGCCCAACTCGCCCTTTGGAAAGAAGCCTGCACGTTGTGCCTTTCAGCTCTAGGGCAAAGTAGCACACCCAGAGCAGAAGTCCTACTTCAGCCAGATCAGGCCTGCAAAGAAACTGCGTTTCACAGGCCTTTGGAAGAGATGTTCCCGGTAGGCTGTAAGAGCACTGTGCAGAGCGAGTTGTTTCTTAGCTTCCCAAAGAGCTGGAAGCAAGATGCTGTGGGGCCCAACTCGCCCTTTGGAAAGAAGCCTGCACGTTGTGCCTTTCAGCTCTAGGGCAATGTAGCACACCCAGAGCAGAAGTCCTACTTCAGCCAGATCAGGCCTGCAAAGAAACTGCGTTTCACAGGCCTTTGGAAGAGATGTTCCCAGTAGGCTGTAAGAGCACTGTGCAGAGCGAGTTGTTTCTTAGCTTCCCAAAGAGCTGGAAGCAAGATGCTGTGGGGCCCAACTCGCCCTTTGGAAAGAAGCCTGCACGTTGTGCCTTTCAGCTCTAGGGCAAAGTAGCACACCCAGAGCAGAAGTCCTACTTCAGCCAGATCAGGCCTGCAAAGAAACTGCGTTTCACAGGCCTTTGGAAGAGATGTTCCCGGTAGGCTGTAAGAGCACTGTGCAGAGCGAGTTGTTTCTTAGCTTCCCAAAGAGCTGGAAGCAAGATGCTGTGGGGCCCAACTCGCCCTTTGGAAAGAAGCCTGCACGTTGTGCCTTTCAGCTCTAGGGCAATGTAGCACACCCAGAGCAGAAGTCCTACTTCAGCCAGATCAGGCCTGCAAAGAAACTGCGTTTCACAGGCCTTTGGAAGAGATGTTCCCGGTAGGCTGTAAGAGCACTGTGCAGAGCGAGTTGTTTCTTAGCTTCCCAAAGAGCTGGAAGCAAGATGCTGTGGGGCCCAACTCGCCCTTTGGAAAGAAGCCTGCACGTTGTGCCTTTCAGCTCTAGGGCAATGTAGCACACCCAGAGCAGAAGTCCTACTTCAGCCAGATCAGGCCTGCAAAGAAACTGCGTTTCACAGGCCTTTGGAAGAGATGTTCCCGGTAGGCTGTAAGAGCACTGTGCAGAGCGAGTTGTTTCTTAGCTTCCCAAAGAGCTGGAAGCAAGATGCTGTGGGGCCCAACTCGCCCTTTGGAAAGAAGCCTGCACGTTGTGCCTTTCAGCTCTAGGGCAATGTAGCACACCCAGAGCAGAAGTCCTACTTCAGCCAGATCAGGCCTGCAAAGAAACTGCGTTTCACAGGCCTTTGGAAGAGATGTTCCCGGTAGGCTGTAAGAGCACTGTGCAGAGCGAGTTGTTTCTTAGCTTCCCAAAGAGCTGGAAGCAAGATGCTGTGGGGCCCAACTCGCCCTTTGGAAAGAAGCCTGCACGTTGTGCCTTTCAGCTCTAGGGCAAAGTAGCACACCCAGAGCAGAAGTCCTACTTCAGCCAGATCAGGCCTGCAAAGAAACTGCGTTTCACAGGCCTTTGGAAGAGATGTTCCCGGTAGGCTGTAAGAGCACTGTGCAGAGCGAGTTGTTTCTTAGCTTCCCAAAGAGCTGGAAGCAAGATGCTGTGGGGCCCAACTCGCCCTTTGGAAAGAAGCCTGCACGTTGTGCCTTTCAGCTCTAGGGCAATGTAGCACACCCAGAGCAGAAGTCCTACTTCAGCCAGATCAGGCCTGCAAAGAAACTGCGTTTCACAGGCCTTTGGAAGAGATGTTCCCGGTAGGCTGTAAGAGCACTGTGCAGAGCGAGTTGTTTCTTGGCTTCCCAAAGAGCTGGAAGCAAGATGCTGTGGGGCCCAACTCGCCCTTTGGAAAGAAGCCTGCACGTTGTGCCTTTCAGCTCTAGGGCAAAGTAGCACACCCAGAGCAGAAGTCCTACTTCAGCCAGATCAGGCCTGCAAAGAAACTGCGTTTCACAGGCCTTTGGAAGAGATGTTCCCGCTAGGCTGTAAGAGCACTGTGCAGAGCGAGTTGTTTCTTAGCTTCCCAAAGAGCTGGAAGCAAGATGCTGTGGGGCCCAACTCGCCCTTTGGAAAGAAGCCTGCACGTTGTGCCTTTCAGCTCTAGGGCAAAGTAGCACACCCAGAGCAGAAGTCCTACTTCAGCCAGATCAGGCCTGCAAAGAAACTGCGTTTCACAGGCCTTTGGAAGAGATGTTCCCACTAGGCTGTAAGAGCACTGTGCAGAGCGAGTTGTTTCTTAGCTTCCCAAAGAGCTGGAAGCAAGATGCTGTGGGGCCCAACTCGCCCTTTGGAAAGAAGCCTGCACGTTGTGCCTTTCAGCTCTAGGGCAAAGTAGCACACCCAGAGCAGAAGTCCTACTTCAGCCAGATCAGGCCTGCAAAGAAACTGCGTTTCACAGGCCTTTGGAAGAGATGTTCCCGGTAGGCTGTAAGAGCACTGTGCAGAGCGAGTTGTTTCTTAGCTTCCCAAAGAGCTGGAAGCAAGATGCTGTGGGGCCCAACTCGCCCTTTGGAAAGAAGCCTGCACGTTGTGCCTTTCAGCTCTAGGGCAAAGTAGCACACCCAGAGCAGAAGTCCTACTTCAGCCAGATCAGGCCTGCAAAGAAACTGCGTTTCACAGGCCTTTGGAAGAGATGTTCCCGGTAGGCTGTAAGAGCACTGTGCAGAGCGAGTTGTTTCTTAGCTTCCCAAAGAGCTGGAAGCAAGATGCTGTGGGGCCCAACTCGCCCTTTGGAAAGAAGCCTGCACGTTGTGCCTTTCAGCTCTAGGGCAAAGTAGCACACCCAGAGCAGAAGTCCTACTTCAGCCAGATCAGGCCTGCAAAGAAACTGCGTTTCACAGGCCTTTGGAAGAGATGTTCCCACTAGGCTGTAAGAGCACTGTGCAGAGCGAGTTGTTTCTTAGCTTCCCAAAGAGCTGGAAGCAAGATGCTGTGGGGCCCAACTCGCCCTTTGGAAAGAAGCCTGCACGTTGTGCCTTTCAGCTCTAGGGCAAAGTAGCACACCCAGAGCAGAAGTCCTACTTCAGCCAGATCAGGCCTGCAAAGAAACTGCGTTTCACAGGCCTTTGGAAGAGATGTTCCCACTAGGCTGTAAGAGCACTGTGCAGAGCGAGTTGTTTCTTAGCTTCCCAAAGAGCTGGAAGCAAGATGCTGTGGGGCCCAACTCGCCCTTTGGAAAGAAGCCTGCACGTTGTGCCTTTCAGCTCTAGGGCAAAGTAGCACACCCAGAGCAGAAGTCCTACTTCAGCCAGATCAGGCCTGCAAAGAAACTGCGTTTCACAGGCCTTTGGAAGAGATGTTCCCGGTAGGCTGTAAGAGCACTGTGCAGAGCGAGTTGTTTCTTAGCTTCCCAAAGAGCTGGAAGCAAGATGCTGTGGGGCCCAACTCGCCCTTTGGAAAGAAGCCTGCACGTTGTGCCTTTCAGCTCTAGGGCAAAGTAGCACACCCAGAGCAGAAGTCCTACTTCAGCCAGATCAGGCCTGCAAAGAAACTGCGTTTCACAGGCCTTTGGAAGAGATGTTCCCACTAGGCTGTAAGAGCACTGTGCAGAGCGAGTTGTTTCTTAGCTTCCCAAAGAGCTGGAAGCAAGATGCTGTGGGGCCCAACTCGCCCTTTGGAAAGAAGCCTGCACGTTGTGCCTTTCAGCTCTAGGGCAAAGTAGCACACCCAGAGCAGAAGTCCTACTTCAGCCAGATCAGGCCTGCAAAGAAACTGCGTTTCACAGGCCTTTGGAAGAGATGTTCCCACTAGGCTGTAAGAGCACTGTGCAGAGCGAGTTGTTTCTTAGCTTCCCAAAGAGCTGGAAGCAAGATGCTGTGGGGCCCAACTCGCCCTTTGGAAAGAAGCCTGCACGTTGTGCCTTTCAGCTCTAGGGCAAAGTAGCACACCCAGAGCAGAAGTCCTACTTCAGCCAGATCAGGCCTGCAAAGAAACTGCGTTTCACAGGCCTTTGGAAGAGATGTTCCCGCTAGGCTGTAAGAGCACTGTGCAGAGCGAGTTGTTTCTTAGCTTCCCAAAGAGCTGGAAGCAAGATGCTGTGGGGCCCAACTCGCCCTTTGGAAAGAAGCCTGCACGTTGTGCCTTTCAGCTCTAGGGCAAAGTAGCACACCCAGAGCAGAAGTCCTACTTCAGCCAGATCAGGCCTGCAAAGAAACTGCGTTTCACAGGCCTTTGGAAGAGATGTTCCCACTAGGCTGTAAGAGCACTGTGCAGAGCGAGTTGTTTCTTAGCTTCCCAAAGAGCTGGAAGCAAGATGCTGTGGGGCCCAACTCGCCCTTTGGAAAGAAGCCTGCACGTTGTGCCTTTCAGCTCTAGGGCAAAGTAGCACACCCAGAGCAGAAGTCCTACTTCAGCCAGATCAGGCCTGCAAAGAAACTGCGTTTCACAGGCCTTTGGAAGAGATGTTCCCACTAGGCTGTAAGAGCACTGTGCAGAGCGAGTTGTTTCTTAGCTTCCCAAAGAGCTGGAAGCAAGATGCTGTGGGGCCCAACTCGCCCTTTGGAAAGAAGCCTGCACGTTGTGCCTTTCAGCTCTAGGGCAAAGTAGCACACCCAGAGCAGAAGTCCTACTTCAGCCAGATCAGGCCTGCAAAGAAACTGCGTTTCACAGGCCTTTGGAAGAGATGTTCCCACTAGGCTGTAAGAGCACTGTGCAGAGCGAGTTGTTTCTTAGCTTCCCAAAGAGCTGGAAGCAAGATGCTGTGGGGCCCAACTCGCCCTTTGGAAAGAAGCCTGCACGTTGTGCCTTTCAGCTCTAGGGCAAAGTAGCACACCCAGAGCAGAAGTCCTACTTCAGCCAGATCAGGCCTGCAAAGAAACTGCGTTTCACAGGCCTTTGGAAGAGATGTTCCCGGTAGGCTGTAAGAGCACTGTGCAGAGCGAGTTGTTTCTTAGCTTCCCAAAGAGCTGGAAGCAAGATGCTGTGGGGCCCAACTCGCCCTTTGGAAAGAAGCCTGCACGTTGTGCCTTTCAGCTCTAGGGCAAAGTAGCACACCCAGAGCAGAAGTCCTACTTCAGCCAGATCAGGCCTGCAAAGAAACTGCGTTTCACAGGCCTTTGGAAGAGATGTTCCCGGTAGGCTGTAAGAGCACTGTGCAGAGCGAGTTGTTTCTTAGCTTCCCAAAGAGCTGGAAGCAAGATGCTGTGGGGCCCAACTCGCCCTTTGGAAAGAAGCCTGCACGTTGTGCCTTTCAGCTCTAGGGCAAAGTAGCACACCCAGAGCAGAAGTCCTACTTCAGCCAGATCAGGCCTGCAAAGAAACTGCGTTTCACAGGCCTTTGGAAGAGATGTTCCCGGTAGGCTGTAAGAGCACTGTGCAGAGCGAGTTGTTTCTTAGCTTCCCAAAGAGCTGGAAGCAAGATGCTGTGGGGCCCAACTCGCCCTTTGGAAAGAAGCCTGCACGTTGTGCCTTTCAGCTCTAGGGCAAAGTAGCACACCCAGAGCAGAAGTCCTACTTCAGCCAGATCAGGCCTGCAAAGAAACTGCGTTTCACAGGCCTTTGGAAGAGATGTTCCCGGTAGGCTGTAAGAGCACTGTGCAGAGCGAGTTGTTTCTTAGCTTCCCAAAGAGCTGGAAGCAAGATGCTGTGGGGCCCAACTCGCCCTTTGGAAAGAAGCCTGCACGTTGTGCCTTTCAGCTCTAGGGCAAAGTAGCACACCCAGAGCAGAAGTCCTACTTCAGCCAGATCAGGCCTGCAAAGAAACTGCGTTTCACAGGCCTTTGGAAGAGATGTTCCCGGTAGGCTGTAAGAGCACTGTGCAGAGCGAGTTGTTTCTTAGCTTCCCAAAGAGCTGGAAGCAAGATGCTGTGGGGCCCAACTCGCCCTTTGGAAAGAAGCCTGCACGTTGTGCCTTTCAGCTCTAGGGCAAAGTAGCACACCCAGAGCAGAAGTCCTACTTCAGCCAGATCAGGCCTGCAAAGAAACTGCGTTTCACAGGCCTTTGGAAGAGATGTTCCCGGTAGGCTGTAAGAGCACTGTGCAGAGCGAGTTGTTTCTTAGCTTCCCAAAGAGCTGGAAGCAAGATGCTGTGGGGCCCAACTCGCCCTTTGGAAAGAAGCCTGCACGTTGTGCCTTTCAGCTCTAGGGCAAAGTAGCACACCCAGAGCAGAAGTCCTACTTCAGCCAGATCAGGCCTGCAAAGAAACTGCGTTTCACAGGCCTTTGGAAGAGATGTTCCCGGTAGGCTGTAAGAGCACTGTGCAGAGCGAGTTGTTTCTTAGCTTCCCAAAGAGCTGGAAGCAAGATGCTGTGGGGCCCAACTCGCCCTTTGGAAAGAAGCCTGCACGTTGTGCCTTTCAGCTCTAGGGCAAAGTAGCACACCCAGAGCAGAAGTCCTACTTCAGCCAGATCAGGCCTGCAAAGAAACTGCGTTTCACAGGCCTTTGGAAGAGATGTTCCCGGTAGGCTGTAAGAGCACTGTGCAGAGCGAGTTGTTTCTTAGCTTCCCAAAGAGCTGGAAGCAAGATGCTGTGGGGCCCAACTCGCCCTTTGGAAAGAAGCCTGCACGTTGTGCCTTTCAGCTCTAGGGCAAAGTAGCACACCCAGAGCAGAAGTCCTACTTCAGCCAGATCAGGCCTGCAAAGAAACTGCGTTTCACAGGCCTTTGGAAGAGATGTTCCCGGTAGGCTGTAAGAGCACTGTGCAGAGCGAGTTGTTTCTTAGCTTCCCAAAGAGCTGGAAGCAAGATGCTGTGGGGCCCAACTCGCCCTTTGGAAAGAAGCCTGCACGTTGTGCCTTTCAGCTCTAGGGCAAAGTAGCACACCCAGAGCAGAAGTCCTACTTCAGCCAGATCAGGCCTGCAAAGAAACTGCGTTTCACAGGCCTTTGGAAGAGATGTTCCCGGTAGGCTGTAAGAGCACTGTGCAGAGCGAGTTGTTTCTTAGCTTCCCAAAGAGCTGGAAGCAAGATGCTGTGGGGCCCAACTCGCCCTTTGGAAAGAAGCCTGCACGTTGTGCCTTTCAGCTCTAGGGCAAAGTAGCACACCCAGAGCAGAAGTCCTACTTCAGCCAGATCAGGCCTGCAAAGAAACTGCGTTTCACAGGCCTTTGGAAGAGATGTTCCCACTAGGCTGTAAGAGCACTGTGCAGAGCGAGTTGTTTCTTAGCTTCCCAAAGAGCTGGAAGCAAGATGCTGTGGGGCCCAACTCGCCCTTTGGAAAGAAGCCTGCACGTTGTGCCTTTCAGCTCTAGGGCAAAGTAGCACACCCAGAGCAGAAGTCCTACTTCAGCCAGATCAGGCCTGCAAAGAAACTGCGTTTCACAGGCCTTTGGAAGAGATGTTCCCGGTAGGCTGTAAGAGCACTGTGCAGAGCGAGTTGTTTCTTAGCTTCCCAAAGAGCTGGAAGCAAGATGCTGTGGGGCCCAACTCGCCCTTTGGAAAGAAGCCTGCACGTTGTGCCTTTCAGCTCTAGGGCAAAGTAGCACACCCAGAGCAGAAGTCCTACTTCAGCCAGATCAGGCCTGCAAGAAACTGCGTTTCACAGGCCTTTGGAAGAGATGTTCCCACTAGGCTGTAAGAGCACTGTGCAGAGCGAGTTGTTTCTTAGCTTCCCAAAGAGCTGGAAGCAAGATGCTGTGGGGCCCAACTCGCCCTTTGGAAAGAAGCCTGCACGTTGTGCCTTTCAGCTCTAGGGCAAAGTAGCACACCCAGAGCAGAAGTCCTACTTCAGCCAGATCAGGCCTGCAAAGAAACTGCGTTTCACAGGCCTTTGGAAGAGATGTTCCCACTAGGCTGTAAGAGCACTGTGCAGAGCGAGTTGTTTCTTAGCTTCCCAAAGAGCTGGAAGCAAGATGCTGTGGGGCCCAACTCGCCCTTTGGAAAGAAGCCTGCACGTTGTGCCTTTCAGCTCTAGGGCAAAGTAGCACACCCAGAGCAGAAGTCCTACTTCAGCCAGATCAGGCCTGCAAAGAAACTGCGTTTCACAGGCCTTTGGAAGAGATGTTCCCGGTAGGCTGTAAGAGCACTGTGCAGAGCGAGTTGTTTCTTAGCTTCCCAAAGAGCTGGAAGCAAGATGCTGTGGGGCCCAACTCGCCCTTTGGAAAGAAGCCTGCACGTTGTGCCTTTCAGCTCTAGGGCAAAGTAGCACACCCAGAGCAGAAGTCCTACTTCAGCCAGATCAGGCCTGCAAAGAAACTGCGTTTCACAGGCCTTTGGAAGAGATGTTCCCGGTAGGCTGTAAGAGCACTGTGCAGAGCGAGTTGTTTCTTAGCTTCCCAAAGAGCTGGAAGCAAGATGCTGTGGGGCCCAACTCGCCCTTTGGAAAGAAGCCTGCACGTTGTGCCTTTCAGCTCTAGGGCAAAGTAGCACACCCAGAGCAGAAGTCCTACTTCAGCCAGATCAGGCCTGCAAAGAAACTGCGTTTCACAGGCCTTTGGAAGAGATGTTCCCGGTAGGCTGTAAGAGCACTGTGCAGAGCGAGTTGTTTCTTAGCTTCCCAAAGAGCTGGAAGCAAGATGCTGTGGGGCCCAACTCGCCCTTTGGAAAGAAGCCTGCACGTTGTGCCTTTCAGCTCTAGGGCAAAGTAGCACACCCAGAGCAGAAGTCCTACTTCAGCCAGATCAGGCCTGCAAAGAAACTGCGTTTCACAGGCCTTTGGAAGAGATGTTCCCACTAGGCTGTAAGAGCACTGTGCAGAGCGAGTTGTTTCTTAGCTTCCCAAAGAGCTGGAAGCAAGATGCTGTGGGGCCCAACTCGCCCTTTGGAAAGAAGCCTGCACGTTGTGCCTTTCAGCTCTAGGGCAAAGTAGCACACCCAGAGCAGAAGTCCTACTTCAGCCAGATCAGGCCTGCAAAGAAACTGCGTTTCACAGGCCTTTGGAAGAGATGTTCCCACTAGGCTGTAAGAGCACTGTGCAGAGCGAGTTGTTTCTTAGCTTCCCAAAGAGCTGGAAGCAAGATGCTGTGGGGCCCAACTCGCCCTTTGGAAAGAAGCCTGCACGTTGTGCCTTTCAGCTCTAGGGCAAAGTAGCACACCCAGAGCAGAAGTCCTACTTCAGCCAGATCAGGCCTGCAAAGAAACTGCGTTTCACAGGCCTTTGGAAGAGATGTTCCCACTAGGCTGTAAGAGCACTGTGCAGAGCGAGTTGTTTCTTAGCTTCCCAAAGAGCTGGAAGCAAGATGCTGTGGGGCCCAACTCGCCCTTTGGAAAGAAGCCTGCACGTTGTGCCTTTCAGCTCTAGGGCAAAGTAGCACACCCAGAGCAGAAGTCCTACTTCAGCCAGATCAGGCCTGCAAAGAAACTGCGTTTCACAGGCCTTTGGAAGAGATGTTCCCACTAGGCTGTAAGAGCACTGTGCAGAGCGAGTTGTTTCTTAGCTTCCCAAAGAGCTGGAAGCAAGATGCTGTGGGGCCCAACTCGCCCTTTGGAAAGAAGCCTGCACGTTGTGCCTTTCAGCTCTAGGGCAAAGTAGCACACCCAGAGCAGAAGTCCTACTTCAGCCAGATCAGGCCTGCAAAGAAACTGCGTTTCACAGGCCTTTGGAAGAGATGTTCCCGCTAGGCTGTAAGAGCACTGTGCAGAGCGAGTTGTTTCTTAGCTTCCCAAAGAGCTGGAAGCAAGATGCTGTGGGGCCCAACTCGCCCTTTGGAAAGAAGCCTGCACGTTGTGCCTTTCAGCTCTAGGGCAAAGTAGCACACCCAGAGCAGAAGTCCTACTTCAGCCAGATCAGGCCTGCAAAGAAACTGCGTTTCACAGGCCTTTGGAAGAGATGTTCCCACTAGGCTGTAAGAGCACTGTGCAGAGCGAGTTGTTTCTTAGCTTCCCAAAGAGCTGGAAGCAAGATGCTGTGGGGCCCAACTCGCCCTTTGGAAAGAAGCCTGCACGTTGTGCCTTTCAGCTCTAGGGCAAAGTAGCACACCCAGAGCAGAAGTCCTACTTCAGCCAGATCAGGCCTGCAAAGAAACTGCGTTTCACAGGCCTTTGGAAGAGATGTTCCCGGTAGGCTGTAAGAGCACTGTGCAGAGCGAGTTGTTTCTTAGCTTCCCAAAGAGCTGGAAGCAAGATGCTGTGGGGCCCAACTCGCCCTTTGGAAAGAAGCCTGCACGTTGTGCCTTTCAGCTCTAGGGCAAAGTAGCACACCCAGAGCAGAAGTCCTACTTCAGCCAGATCAGGCCTGCAAAGAAACTGCGTTTCACAGGCCTTTGGAAGAGATGTTCCCGGTAGGCTGTAAGAGCACTGTGCAGAGCGAGTTGTTTCTTAGCTTCCCAAAGAGCTGGAAGCAAGATGCTGTGGGGCCCAACTCGCCCTTTGGAAAGAAGCCTGCACGTTGTGCCTTTCAGCTCTAGGGCAAAGTAGCACACCCAGAGCAGAAGTCCTACTTCAGCCAGATCAGGCCTGCAAAGAAACTGCGTTTCACAGGCCTTTGGAAGAGATGTTCCCACTAGGCTGTAAGAGCACTGTGCAGAGCGAGTTGTTTCTTAGCTTCCCAAAGAGCTGGAAGCAAGATGCTGTGGGGCCCAACTCGCCCTTTGGAAAGAAGCCTGCACGTTGTGCCTTTCAGCTCTAGGGCAAAGTAGCACACCCAGAGCAGAAGTCCTACTTCAGCCAGATCAGGCCTGCAAAGAAACTGCGTTTCACAGGCCTTTGGAAGAGATGTTCCCACTAGGCTGTAAGAGCACTGTGCAGAGCGAGTTGTTTCTTAGCTTCCCAAAGAGCTGGAAGCAAGATGCTGTGCGGCCCAACTCGCCCTTTGGAAAGAAGCCTGCACGTTGTGCCTTTCAGCTCTAGGGCAAAGTAGCACACCCAGAGCAGAAGTCCTACTTCAGCCAGATCAGGCCTGCAAAGAAACTGCGTTTCACAGGCCTTTGGAAGAGATGTTCCCGGTAGGCTGTAAGAGCACTGTGCAGAGCGAGTTGTTTCTTAGCTTCCCAAAGAGCTGGAAGCAAGATGCTGTGGGGCCCAACTCGCCCTTTGGAAAGAAGCCTGCACGTTGTGCCTTTCAGCTCTAGGGCAATGTAGCACACCCAGAGCAGAAGTCCTACTTCAGCCAGATCAGGCCTGCAAAGAAACTGCGTTTCACAGGCCTTTGGAAGAGATGTTCCCGGTAGGCTGTAAGAGCACTGTGCAGAGCGAGTTGTTTCTTAGCTTCCCAAAGAGCTGGAAGCAAGATGCTGTGGGGCCCAACTCGCCCTTTGGAAAGAAGCCTGCACGTTGTGCCTTTCAGCTCTAGGGCAAAGTAGCACACCCAGAGCAGAAGTCCTACTTCAGCCAGATCAGGCCTGCAAAGAAACTGCGTTTCACAGGCCTTTGGAAGAGATGTTCCCACTAGGCTGTAAGAGCACTGTGCAGAGCGAGTTGTTTCTTAGCTTCCCAAAGAGCTGGAAGCAAGATGCTGTGGGGCCCAACTCGCCCTTTGGAAAGAAGCCTGCACGTTGTGCCTTTCAGCTCTAGGGCAAAGTAGCACACCCAGATCAGAAGTCCTACTTCAGCCAGATCAGGCCTGCAAAGAAACTGCGTTTCACAGGCCTTTGGAAGAGATGTTCCCGGTAGGCTGTAAGAGCACTGTGCAGAGCGAGTTGTTTCTTAGCTTCCCAAAGAGCTGGAAGCAAGATGCTGTGGGGCCCAACTCGCCCTTTGGAAAGAAGCCTGCACGTTGTGCCTTTCAGATCTAGGGCAAAGTAGCACACCCAGAGCAGAAGTCCTACTTCAGCCAGATCAGGCCTGCAAAGAAACTGCGTTTCACAGGCCTTTGGAAGAGATGTTCCCAGTAGGCTGTAAGAGCACTGTGCAGAGCGAGTTGTTTCTTAGCTTCCCAAAGAGCTGGAAGCAAGATGCTGTGGGGCCCAACTCGCCCTTTGGAAAGAAGCCTGCACGTTGTGCCTTTCAGCTCTAGGGCAATGTAGCACACCCAGAGCAGAAGTCCTACTTCAGCCAGATCAGGCCTGCAAAGAAACTGCGTTTCACAGGCCTTTGGAAGAGATGTTCCCGGTAGGCTGTAAGAGCACTGTGCAGAGCGAGTTGTTTCTTAGCTTCCCAAAGAGCTGGAAGCAAGATGCTGTTGGGCCCAACTCACCCTTAGGAAAGGAGCCTGCACGTTGTGCCTTTCAGCTCTAGGGCAATGTAGCACACCCAGAGCAGAAGTCCTACTTCAGCCAGATCAGGCCTGCAAAGAAACTGCGTTTCACAGGCCTTTGGAAGAGATGTTCCCGGTAGGCTGTAAGAGCACTGTGCAGAGCGAGTTGTTTCTTAGCTTCCCAAAGAGCTGGAAGCAAGATGCTGTGGGGCCCAACTCGCCCTTTGGAAAGAAGCCTGCACCTTGTGCCTTTCAGCTCTAGGGCAATGTAGCACACCCAGAGCAGAAGTCCTACTTCAGCCAGATCAGGCCTGCAAAGAAACTGCGTTTCACAGGCCTTTGGAAGAGATGTTCCCGGTAGGCTGTAAGAGCACTGTGCAGAGCGAGTTGTTCCTTAGCTTCCCAAAGAGCTGGAAGCAAGATGCTGTGCGGCCCAACTCGCCCTTTGGAAAGAAGCCTGCACCTTGTGCCTTTCAGATCTAGGGCAATGTAGCACACCCAGAGCAGAAGTTCTACTTCAAGCAGATCACGCCTGCAAAGAAACTGCGTTTCACAGGCCTTTGGAAGAGATGTTCCCGGTAGGCTGTAAGAGCACTGTGCAGAGCGAGTTCTTTCTTAGCTTCCCAAAGAGCTGGAAGCAAGATGCTGTGGGCCCCAACTCGCCCTTTGGAAAGAAGCCTGCACGTTGTGACTTTCAGCTCTAGGGCAATGTAGCACACCCAGAACATAAGTTCTACTTCAAGCAGATCACACCTGCAAAGAAGCTGTGTTTCACATGCCTTTGGAAGAGATGTTCCCGGTAGGCTGTAAGAGCACTGTGCAGAGCGAGTTGTTTCTAGGCTTCCCAAAGAGCTGGAAGCAAGATGCTGTGGGGCCCAACTCGCCCTTTGGAAAGAAGCCTGCACGTTGTGCCTTTCAGCTCTAGGGCAAGGTAGCACACCCAGAGCAGAAGTCCTACTTCAGCCAGATCAGGCCTGCAAAGAAACTGCGTTTCACAGGCCTTTGGAAGAGATGTTCCCACTAGGCTTTAAGAGCACTGTGCAGAGCGAGTTGTTGCTTAGCTTCCCAAAGAGCTGGAAGCAAGATGCTGTGGGGCCCAACTCGCCCTTTGGAAAGAAGCCTGCACGTTGTGCCTTTCAGCTCTAGGGCAAAGTAGCACACCCAGAGCAGAAGTCCTACTTCAGCCAGATCAGGCCTGCAAAGAAACTGCGTTTCACAGGCCTTTGGAAGAGATGTTCCCGGTAGGCTGTAAGAGCACTGTGCAGAGCGAGTTGTTTCTTAGCTTCCCAAAGAGCTGGAAGCAAGATGCTGTGGGGCCCAACTCGCCCTTTGGAAAGAAGCCTGCACGTTGTGCCTTTCAGCTCTAGGGCAAAGTAGCACACCCAGAGCAGAAGTCCTACTTCAGCCAGATCAGGCCTGCAAAGAAACTGCGTTTCACAGGCCTTTGGAAGAGATGTTCCCGGTAGGCTGTAAGAGCACTGTGCAGAGCGACTTGTTTCTTAGCTTCCCAAAGAGCTGGAAGCAAGATGCTTTGGGGCCCAACTCGCCCTTTGTAAAGAAGCCTGCACGTTGTGCCTTTCAGAGCTAGGGCAATGTAGCACACCCAGAGCAGAAGTCTTACTTCAGCCAGATCAGGCCTGCAAAGAAACTGCGTTTCTCAGGCCTTGGGAAGAGATGTTCCCGGTAGGCTGTAAGAGCACTGTGCAGAGCGAGTTGTTTCTTAGCTTCCCAAAGAGCTGGAAGCAAGATGCTGTGGGGCCCCACTCGCCCTTTGGAAAGAAGCCTGCACGTTGTGCCTTTCAGCTCTAGGGAAATGTAGCACACCCAGAGCAGAAGTTCTACTTCAGCGAGATCAGGACTGCAAAGAAACTGCTTTTCACAGGCCTTTGGAAGAGATGTTCCCGGTAGGCTGTAAGAGCACTGTGCAGAGCGAGTTGTTTCTTATCTTCCCAAAGAGATGGAAGCAAGATGCTGTGGCTCCCAACTCGCCCTTTGGAAAGAAGCCTGCACGTTGTGCCTTTCAGCTCTAGTGCAACGTAGCACACCCAGAGCAGAAGTCCTACGTCAGCCAGATCAGGCCTGCAAAGAAACTGCGTTTCACAGGCCTTTGGAAGAGATGTTCCCAGTAGGCTGTAAGAGCACTGTGCAGAGCGAGTTGTTTCTTAGCTTCCCAAAGAGCTGGAAGCAAGATGCTGTGGGGCCCAACTCCCCCTTTGGAAAGAAGCCTGCACGTTGTGCCTTCAGCTCAATGGCAATGTAGCACACCCAGAGCAGAAGTCCTACTTCAGCCAGATCAGGCCTGCAAAGAAACTGCGTTTCACAGGCCTTTGGAGGAGATGTTACCGGTAGGCTGTAAGAGCACTGTGCAGAGCGAGTTGTTTCTTAGCTTCCCAAAGAGCTGGAAGCAAGATGCTGTGGGGCCCAACTCGCCCTTTGGAAAGAAGCCTGCACGTTGTGCCTTTCAGCTCTAGGGCAATGTAGCACACCCAGAGCAGAAGTCCTACTTCAGCCAGATCAGGCCTGCAAAGAAAATGCGTTTCACAGGCCTTTGGAAGAGATGTTCCCGGTAGGCTGTAAGAGGACTGTGCAGAGCGAGTTGTTTCTTAGCTTCCCAAAGAGCTGGAAGAAAGATCCTGTGGGGCCCAACTCGCCCTTTGGAAAGGAGCCTTCACCTTGTGCCTTTCAGCTCTAGGGCAATGTAGCACACCCAGAGCAGAAGTCCTACTTCAGCCAGATCAGGAGTGCAAAGAAACTGCGTTTCACAGGCCTTTGGAAGAGATGTTCCCGGTAGGCTGTAAGAGCACTGTGCAGAGCGAGTTGTTTCTTAGCTTCCCAAAGTGCTGGAAGCAAGATGCTGTTGGGCCCAACTCACCATTAGCAAAGAAGCCTGAACGTTGTGCCTTTCAGCTCTAGGGCAATGTAGCACACCCAGAGCAGAAGTCCTACTTCAGCCTGATCAGGCCTGCAAAGAAACTGCGTTTCACAGGCCTTTGGAAGAGATGTTCCCGGTAGGCTGTAAGAGCACTTTGCAGAGTGAGTTGTTTCTTAGCTTCCCAAAGAGCTGGAAGCAAGATGCTGTGGGCCCAACTCGCCCTTTGGAATGAAGCCTGCATGTTGTGCCTTTCAGCTCTAGGGCAATGCCGCACACTCAGACCAGAAGTTCTACTTCAAGCAGATCACGCCTGCAAAGAAGCTGCGTTTCACAGTCCTTTGGAGGAGATGTTCCCGGTAGGCTGTAAGAGCACTGTGCAGAGCGAGTTGTTTCTTAGCTTCCCAAAGAGCTGGAAGCAAGATGCTGTGGGGCCCAACTCACCCTTAGGAAAGAAGCCTGCACGTTGTGCCTTTCAGCTCTAGGGCAATGTAGCACACCCAGAGCAGAAGTCCTACTTCAGCCAGATCAGGCCTGCAAAGAAACTGCGTTTCACATGCCTTTGGAAGAGATGTTCCCGGTAGGCTGTAAGAGCACTGTGCAGAGCGAGTTGTTTCTTAGCTTCCCAAAGAGCTGGAAGCAAGATGCTGTGGGGCCCAACTCGTCCTTTGGAAAGAAGCCTGCACGTTGTGCCTTTCTGCTCTAGGGCAATGTAGCACACCCAGAGCAGGAGTCGTACTTCAGCCAGATCAGGCCTGCAAAGAAACTGCGTTTCACAGGCCTTTGGAAGAGATGTTCCCGGTAGGCTGTAAGAGCACTGTGCAGAGCGAGTTGTTTCTTAGCTTCCCAAAGAGCTGGAAGCAAGAGGCTGTGGGGCCCAACTCACCCTTAGGAAAGAAGCCTGCACGTTGTGCCTTTCAGCTCTAGGGCAATGCCGCACACTCAGAGCAGAAGTTCTACTTCAAGCAGATCACGCCTGCAAAGAAGCTGCGTTTCACATGCCTTTGGAAGAGATGTTCCCGGTAGGCTGTAAGAGCACTGTGCAGAGCGAGTTGTTTCTTAGCTTCCCAAAGAGCTGGAAGCAAGATGCTGTGGGGCCCAACTCGCCCTTAGGAAAGCAGCCTGCACGTTGTGCCTTTCAGCTCTAGGGCAATGTAGCACACCCAGAGCAGAAGTTCTACTTCAGCGAGATCAGGCCTGCAAAGAAAGTGCTTTTCACAGGCCTTTGGAAGAGATGTTCCCGGTAGGCTGTAAGAGCACTGTGCAGAGCGAGTTGTTTCTTAACTTCCCAAAGAGCTGGAAGCAAGATGCTGTGAGGCCCAACTCGCCCTTTGGAAAGAAGCCTGCACGTTGTGCCTTTCAGCTCTAGGGCAATGTAGCACACCCAGAGCAGAAGTCCTACTTCAGCCAGATCAGGCCTGCAAAGAAACTGCGTTTCACAGGCCATTGGAAGAGATGTTCCCGGTAGGCTGTAAGAGCACTGTGCAGAGCGAGTTGTTTCTTAGCTTCCCAAAGAGCTGGAAGCAATATGCTGTTGGGCCCAACTCACCATTAGGAAAGGAGCCTGCACGTTGTGCCTTTCAGCTCTAGGGCAATGTAGCACACCCAGAGCAGAAGTCCTACTTCAGCCAGATCAGGCCTGCAAAGAAACTGCGTTTCACAGGCCTTTGGAAGAGATGTTCCCGGTAGGCTGTAAGAGCACTGTGCAGAGCGAGTTGTTTCTTAGCTTCCCAAAGAGCTGGAAGCAAGATGCTGTGGGGCCCAACTCGCCCTTTGGAAAGAAGCCTGCACCTTGTGCCTTTCAGCTCTAGGGCAATGTAGCACACCCAGAGCAGAAGTCCTACTTCAGCCAGATCAGGCCTGCAAAGAAACTGCGTTTCACAGGCCTTTGGAAGAGATGTTCCCGGTAGGCTGTAAGAGCACTGTGCAGAGCGAGTTGTTCCTTAGCTTCCCAAAGAGCTGGAAGCAAGATGCTGTGGGGCCCAACTCGCCCTTTGGAAAGAAGCCTGCACCTTGTGCCTTTCAGCTCTAGGGCAATGTAGCACACCCAGAGCAGAAGTTCTACTTCAAGCAGATCACGCCTGCAAAGAAACTGCGTTTCACAGGCCTTTGGAAGAGATGTTCCCGGTAGGCTGTAAGAGCACTGTGCAGAGCGAGTTCTTTCTTAGCTTCCCAAAGAGCTGCAAGCAAGATGCTGTGGGCCCCACCTCGCCCTTTGGAAAGAAGCCTGCACGTTGTGACTTTCAGCTCTAGGGCAATGTAGCACACCCAGAGCAGAAGTTCTACTTCAAGCAGATCACGCCTGCAAAGAAGCTGTGTTTCACATGCCTTTGGAAGAGATGTTCCCGGTAGGCTGTAAGAGCACTGTGCAGAGCGAGTTGTTTCTAGGCTTCCCAAAGAGCTGGAAGCAAGATGCTGTGGGGCCCAACTCGCCCTTTGGAAAGAAGCCTGCACGTTGTGCCTTTCAGCTCTAGGGCAAGGTAGCACACCCAGAGCAGAAGTCCTACTTCAGCCAGATCAGGCCTGCAAAGAAACTGCGTTTCACAGGCCTTTGGAAGAGATGTTCCCACTAGGCTGTAAGAGCACTGTGCAGAGCGAGTTGTTTCTTAGCTTCCCAAAGAGCTGGAAGCAAGATGCTGTGGGGCCCAACTCGCCCTTTGGAAAGAAGCCTGCACGTTGTGCCTTTCAGCTCTAGGGCAATGTAGCACACCCAGAGCAGAAGTCCTACTTCAGCCAGATCAGGCCTGCAAAGAATCTGCATTTCACAGGCCTTTGGAAAAGATGTTCCCACTAGGCTGTAAGAGCACTGTGCAGAGCGAGTTGTTTCTTAGCTTCCCAAATAGCTGGAAGCAAGATGCTGTGCGGCCCAACTCGCCCTTTGGAAAGAAGCCTGCACGTTGTGCCTTTCAGCTCTAGGGCAATGTAGCACACCCAGAGCAGAAGTCCTACTTCAGCCAGATCAGGCCTGCAAAGAAACTGCGTTTCACAGGCCTTTGGAAGAGATGTTCCCGGTAGGCTGTAAGAGCACTGTGCAGAGCGACATGTTTCTTAGCTTCCCAAAGAGCTGGAAGCAAGATGCTGTGGGGCCCAACTCGCCCTTTGGAAAGAAGCCTGCACGTTGTGCCTTTCAGCTCTAGGACAATGTAGCACACCCAGATTAGAAGTCCTACTTCAGCCAGATCAGGCCTGCAAAGAAACTGCGTTTCACAGGCCTTTGGAAGAGATGTTCCCGGTAGGCTGTAAGAGCACTGTGCAGAGCGAGTTGTTTCTTAGCTTCCCAAAGAGCTGGAAGCAAGATGCTGTGGGGCCCAACTCGCCCTTTGGAAAGAAGCCTGCACGTTGTGCCTTTCAGCTCTAGGGCAAGGTAGCACACCCAGAGCAGAAGTCCTACTTCAGCCCGATCAGGCCTGCAAAGAAACTGCGTTTCACAGGCCTTTGGAAGAGATGTTCCCACTAGGCTGTAAGAGCACTGTGCAGAGCGAGTTGTTTCTTAGCTTCCCAAAGAGCTGGAAGCAAGATGCTGTGGGGCCCAACTCGCCCTTTGGAAAGAAGCCTGCACGTTGTGCCTTTCAGCTCTAGGGCAAAGTAGCACACCCAGAGCAGAAGTCCTACTTCAGCCAGATCAGGCCTGCAAAGAAACTGCGTTTCACAGGCCTTTGGAAGAGATGTTCCCACTAGGCTGTAAGAGCACTGTGCAGAGCGAGTTGTTTCTTAGCTTCCCAAAGAGCTGGAAGCAAGATGCTGTGGGGACCAACTCGCTCTTTGGAAAGAAGCCTGCACGTTGTATCTTTCAGCTCTAGGGCAAAGTAGCACACCCAGAGCAGAAGTCCTACTTCAGCCAGATCAGGCCTGCAAAGAAACTGCGTTTCACAGGCCTTTGGAAGAGATGTTCCCGGTAGGCTGTAAGAGCACTGTACAGAGCGAGTTGTTTCTTAGCTTCCCAAAGAGCTGGAAGCAAGATGCTGTGGGGCCCAACTCGCCCTTTGGAAAGAAGCCTGCACGTTGTGCCTTTCAGCTCTAGGGCAAAGTAGCACACCCAGAGCAGAAGTCCTACTTCAGCCAGATCAGGCCTGCAAAGAAACTGCGTTTCACAGGCCTTTGGAAGAGATGTTCCCACTAGGCTGTAAGAGCACTGTGCACAGCGAGTTGTTTCTTAGCTTCCCAAAGAGCTGGAAGCAAGATGCTGTGGGGCCCAACTCGCCCTTTGGAAAGAAGCCTGCACGTTGTGCCTTTCAGCTCTAGGGCAAAGTAGCACACCCAGAGCAGAAGTCCTACTTCAGCCAGATCAGGCCTGCAAAGAAACTTTGTTTCACAGGCCTTTGGAAGAGATGCTCCCAGTAGGCTGTAAGAGCACTGCGCAGAGCGAGTTGTTTCTTAGCTTCCCAAAGAGCTGGAAGCAAGATGCTGTGGGGCCCAACTCGCCCTTTGGAAAGAAGCCTGCACGTTGTGCCTTTCAGCTCTAGGGCAAGGTAGCACACCAGAGCAGAAGTCCTACTTCAGCCAGATCAGGCCTGCAAAGAAACTGCGTTTCACAGGCCTTTGGAAGAGATGTTCCCGGTAGGCTGTAAGAGCACTGTGCAGATCGAGTTGTTTCTTAGCTTCCCAAAGAGCTGGAAGCAAGATGCTGTGGGGCCCAACTCGCCCTTTGGAAAGAAGCCTGCACGTTGTGCCTTTCAGCTCTAGGGCAAAGTAGCACACCCAGAGCAGAAGTCCTACTTCAGCCAGATCAGGCCTGCAAAGAAACTGCGTTTCACAGGCCTTTGGAAGAGATGTTCCCACTAGGCTGTAAGAGCACTGTGCAGAGCGAGTTGTTTCTTAGCTTCCCAAAGAGCTGGAAGCAAGATGCTGTGGGGCCCAAATCGCCCTTTGGAAAGAAGCCTGCACGTTGTGCCTTTCAGCTCTAGGGCAAAGTAGCACACCCAGAGCAGAAGTCCTACTTCAGCCAGATCAGGCCTGCAAAGAAACTGCGTTTTACAGGCCTTTGTAAGAGATGTTCCCGCTAGGCTGTAAGAGCACTGTGCAGAGCGAGTTGTTTCTTACCTTCCCAAAGAGCTGGAAGCAAGATGCTGTGGGGCCCAACTCGCCCTTTGGAAAGAAGCCTGCACATTGTGCCTTTCAGCTGTAGGGCAAAGTAGCACACCCAGAGCAGGAATCCTACTTCACCCAGATCAGGCCTGCAAAGAAACTGCGTTTCACAGGCCTTTGGAAGAGATGTTCCCACTAGGCTGTAAGAGCACTGTGCAGAGCGAGTTGTTTCTTAGCTTCCCAAAGAGCTGGAAGCAAGATGCTGTGGGGCCCAACTCGCCCTTTGGAAAGAAGCCTGCACATTGTGCCTTTCAGCTCTAGGACAATGTAGCACACCCAGATTAGAAGTCCTACTTCAGCCAGATCAGGCCTGCAAAGAAACTGCGTTTCACAGGCCTTTGGAAGAGATGTTCCCGGTAGGCTGTAAGAGCACTGTGCAGAGCGAGTTGTTTCTTAGCTTCCCAAAGAGCTGGAAGCAAGATGCTGTGGGGCCCAACTCGCCCTTTGGAAAGAAGCCTGCACGTTGTGCCTTTCAGCTCTATGGCAATGTAGCACACCCAGAGCAGAAGTCCTACTTCAGCCAGATCAGGCCTGCAAAGAAACTGCTTTTCACAGGCCTTTGGAAGAGATGTTCCCAGTAGGCTGTAAGAGCACTGTGCAGAGCGAGTTGTTTCTTAGCTTCCCAAAGAGCTGGAAGCAAGATGCTGTGGGGCCCAACTCGCCCTTTGGAAAGCAGCCTGCACGTTGTGCCTTTCAGCTCTAGGGCAATGTAGCACACCCAGAGCAGAAGTTCTACTTCAGCGAGATCAGGCCTGCAAAGAAACTGCTTTTCACAGGCCTTTGGAAGAGATGTTCCCGGTAGGCTGTAAGAGCACTGTGCAGAGCGAGTTGTTTCTTAACTTCCCAAAGAGCTGGAAGCAAGATGCTGTGGGGCCCAACTCGCCCTTTGGAAAGAAGCCTGCACGTTGTGCCTTTCAGCTCTAGGGCAATGTAGCACACCCAGAGCAGAAGTCCTACTTCAGCCAGATCAGGCCTGCAAAGAAACTGCGTTTCACAGGCCTTTGGAAGAGATGTTCCCGGTAGGCTGTAAGAGCACTGTGCAGAGCGAGTTGTTTCTTAGCTTCCCATAGAGCTGGAAGCAAGATGCTGTTGGGCCCAACTCACCATTAGGAAAGGAGCCTGCACGTTGTGCCTTTCAGCTCTAGGGCAATGTAGCACACCCAGAGCAGAAGTCCTACTTCAGCCAGATCAGGCCTGCAAAGAAACTGCGTTTCACAGGCCTTTGGAAGAGATGTTCCCGGTAGGCTGTAAGAGCACTGTGCAGAGCGAGTTGTTTCTTAGCTTCCCAAAGAGCTGGAAGCAAGATGCTGTGGGGCCCAACTCGCCTTTGGAAAGAAGCCTGCACCTTGTGCCTTTCAGCTCTAGGGCAATGTAGCACACCCAGAGCAGAAGTCCTACTTCAGCCAGATCAGGCCTGCAAAGAAACTGCGTTTCACAGGCGTTTGGAAGAGATGTTCCCGGTAGGCTGTAAGAGCACTGTGTAGAGCGAGTTGTTCCTTAGCTTCCCAAAGAGCTGGAAGCAAGATGCTGTGGGGCCCAACTCGCCCTTTGGAAAGAAGCCTGCACCTTGTGCCTTTCAGCTCTATGGCAATGTAGCACTCCCAGAGCAGAAGTTCTACTTCAAGCAGATCACGCCTGCAAAGAAACTGCGTTTCACATGCCTTTGGAAGAGATGTTCCCGGTAGGCTGTAAGAGCACTGTGCAGAGCGAGTTGTTTCTTAGCTTCCCAAAGAGCTGGAAGCAAGATGCTGTGGGCACCAACTCGCACTTTGGAAAGAAGCCTGCACGTTGTGACTTTCAGCTCTAGGGCAATGTAGCACACCCAGAGCAGAAGTTCTACTTCAAGCAGATCACGCCTGCAAAGAAGCTGTGTTTCACATGCCTTTGGAAGAGTTGTTCCCGGTAGGCTGTAAGAGCACTGTGCAGAGCGAGTTGTTTCTAGGCTTCCCAAAGAGCTGGAAGCAAGATGCTGTGGGGCCCAACTCGCCCTTTGGAAAGAAGCCTGCACGTCGTGCCTTTCAGCTCTAGGGCAAGGTAGCACACCCAGAGCAGAAGTCCTACTTCAGCCAGATCAGGCCTGCAAAGAAACTGCGTTTCACAGGCCTTTGGAAGAGATGTTCCCACTAGGCTGTAAGAGCACTGTGCAGAGCGAGTTGTTTCTTAGCTTCCCAAAGAGCTGGAAGCAAGATGCTGTGGGGCCCAACTCGCCCTTTGGAAAGAAGCCTGCACGTTGTGCCTTTCAGCTCTAGGGCAAAGTAGCACACCCAGAGCAGAATTCCTACTTCAGCCAGATCAGGCCTGCAAAGAAACTGCGTTTCACAGGCCTGTGGAAGAGATGTTCCCGGTAGGCTGTAAGAGCACTGTGCAGAGCGAGTTGTTTCTTAGCTTCCCAAAGAGCTGGAAGCAAGATGCTGTGGGGCCCAACTCGCCCTTTGGAAAGAAGCCTGCACGTTGTGCCTTTCAGCTCTAGGGCAAAGTAGCACACCCAGAGCAGAAGTCCTACTTCAGCCAGATCAGGCCTGCAAAGAAACTGCGTTTCACAGGCCTTTGGAAGAGATGTTCCCACTAGGCTGTAAGAGCACTGTGCAGAGCGAGTTGTTTCTTAGCTTCCCAAAGAGCTGGAAGCAAGATGCTGTGGGGCCCAACTCGCCCTTTGGAAAGAAGCCTGCACGTTGTGCCTTTCAGCTCTAGGGCAAAGTAGCACACCCAGAGCAGAAGTCCTACTTCAGCCAGATCAGGCCTGCAAAGAAACTGCGTTTCACAGGCCTTTGGAAGAGATGTTCCCACTAGGCTGTAAGAGCACTGTGCAGAGCGAGTTGTTTCTTAGCTTCCCAAATAGCTGGAAGCAAGATGCTGTGGGGCCCAACTCGCCCTTTGGAAAGAAGCCTGTACATTGTGCCTTTCAGCTCTAGGGCAAAGTAGCACACCCAGAGCAGAAGTCCTACTTCAGCCTGATCAGGCCTGCAAAGAAACTGCGTTTCACAGGCCTTTGGAAGAGATGTTCCCACTAGGCTGTAAGAGCACTGTGCAGAGCGAGTTGTTTCTTAGCTTCCCAAAGAGCTGGAAGCAAGATGCTGTGGGGCCCAACTCGCCCTTTGGAAAGAAGCCTGCACGTTGTGCCTTTCAGCTCTAGGGCAAAGTAGCACACCCAGAGCAGAAGTCCTACTTCAGCCAGAACAGGCCTGCAAAGAAACTGCGTTTCACAGGCCTTTGGAAGAGATGTTCCCACTAGGCTGTAAGAGCACTGTGCAGAGCGAGTTGTTTCTTAGCTTCCCAAAGAGCTGGAAGCAAGATGCTGTGGGGCCCAACTCGCCCTTTGGAAAGAAGCCTGCACGTTGTGCCTTTCAGCTCTAGGGCAAAGTAGCACACCCAGAGCAGAAGTCCTACTTCAGCCAGATCAGGCCTGCAAAGAAACTGCGTTTCACAGGCCTTTGGAAGAGATGTTCCCACTAGGCTGTAAGAGCACTGTGCAGAGCGAGTTGTTTCTTAGCTTCCCAAAGAGCTGGAAGCAAGATGCTGTGGGGCCCAACTCGCCCTTTGGAAAGAAGCCTGCACGTTGTGCCTTTCAGCTCTGGGGCAAAGTAGCACACCCAGAGCAGAAGCCCTACTTCAGCCAGATCAGGACTGCAAAGAAACTGCGTTTCACAGGCCTTTGGAAGAGATGTTCCCACTAGGCTGTAAGAGCACTGTGCAGAGCGAGTTGTTTCTTAGCTTCCCAAATAGCTGGAAGCAAGATGCTGTGGGGCCCAACTCGCCCTTTAGAAAGAAGCCTGCACGTTGTGCCTTTCAGCTCGAGGGCAAAGTAGCACACCCAGAGCAGAAGTCCTACTTCAGCCAGATCAGGCCTGCAAAGAAACTGCGTTTCACAGGCCTTTGGAAGAGATGTTCCCGGTAGGCTGTAAGAGCACTGTGCAGAGCGAGTGGTTTCTTAGCTTCCCAAAGAGCTGGAAGCAAGATGCTGTGGGGCCCAACTCGCCCTTTGGAAAGAAGCCTGCACGTTGTGCCTTTCAGCTCTAGGGCAAAGTAGCACACCCAGAGCAGAAGTCCTACTTCAGCCAGATCAGGCCTGCAAAGAAACTGCGTTTCACAGGCCTTTGGAAGAGATGTTCCCGGTAGGCTGTAAGAGCACTGTGCAGAGCGAGTTGTTTCTTAGCTTCCCAAAGAGCTGGAAGCAAGATGCTGTGGGGCCCAACTCGCCCTTTGGAAAGAAGCCTGCACGTTGTGCCTTTCAGCTCTAGGGCAAAGTAGCACACCCAGAGCAGAAGTCCTACTTCAGCCAGATCAGGCCTGCAAAGAAACTGCGTTTCACAGGCCTTTGGAAGAGATGTTCCCGGTAGGCTGTAAGAGCACTGTGCAGAGCGAGTTGTTTCTTAGCTTCCCAAAGAGCTGGAAGCAAGATGCTGTGGGGCCCAACTCGCCCTTTGGAAAGAAGCCTGCACGTTGTGCCTTTCAGCTCTAGGGCAAAGTAGCACACCCAGAGCAGAAGTCCTACTTCAGCCAGATCAGGCCTGCAAAGAAACTGCGTTTCACAGGCCTTTGGAAGAGATGTTCCCACTAGGCTGTAAGAGCACTGTGCAGAGCGAGTTGTTTCTTAGCTTCCCAAAGAGCTGGAAGCAAGATGCTGTGGGGCCCAACTCGCCCTTTGGAAAGAAGCCTGCACGTTGTGCCTTTCAGCTCTAGGGCAAAGTAGCACACCCAGAGCAGAAGTCCTACTTCAGCCAGATCAGGCCTGCAAAGAAACTGCGTTTCACAGGCCTTTGGAAGAGATGTTCCCGGTAGGCTGTAAGAGCACTGTGCAGAGCGAGTTCTTTCTTAGCTTCCCAAAGAGCTGGAAGCAAGATGCTGTTGGGCCCAACTCACCCTTAGGAACGGAGCCTGCACGTTGTGCCTTTCAGCTCTAGGGCAATGTAGCACACCCAGAGCAGAAGTCCTACTTCAGCCAGATCAGGCCTGCAAAGAAACTGCGTTTCACAGGCCTTTGGAAGAGATGTTCCCGGTAGGCTGTAAGAGCACTGTGCAGAGCGAGTTGTTCCTTAGCTTCCCAAAGAGCTGGAAGCAAGATGCTGTGGGGTCCAACTCGCCCTTTGGAAAGAAGCCTGCACCTTGTGCCTTTCAGCTCTAGGGCAATGTAGCACACCCAGAGCAGAAGTTCTACTTCAAGCAGATCACGCCTGCAAAGAAACTGCGTTTCACAGGCCTTTGGAAGAGATGTTCCCGGTAGGCTGTAAGAGCACTGTGCAGAGCGAGTTCTTTCTTAGCTTCCCAAAGAGCTGGAAGCAAGATGCTGTGGGGCCCAACTCGCCCTTTGGAAAGAAGCCTGCACGTTGTGACTTTCAGCTCTAGGGCAATGTAGCACACCCAGAGCAGAAGTTCTACTTCAAGCAGATCACGCCTGCAAAGAAGCTGTGTTTCACATGCCTTTGGAAGAGATGTTCCCGGTAGGCTGTAAGAGCACTGTGCAGAGCGAGTTGTTTCTAGGCTTCCCAAAGAGCTGGAAGCAAGATGCTTTGGGGCCCAACTCGCCCTTTGGAAAGAAGCCTGCACGTTGTGCCTTTCAGCTCTAGGGCAATGTAGCACACCCAGAGCAGAAGTCCTACTTCAGCCAGATCAGGCCTGCAAAGAAACTGCGTTTCACAGGCCTTTGGAAGAGATGTTCCCGGTAGGCTGTAAGAGCACTGTGCAGAGCGAGTTGTTTCTTAGCTTCCCAAAGAGCTGGAAGCAAGATGCTGTGGGGCCCAACTCGCCCTTTGGAAAGAAGCCTGCACGTTGTGCCTTTCAGCTCTAGGGCAAAGTAGCACACCCAGAGCAGAAGTCCTACTTCAGCCAGATCAGGCCTGCAAAGAAACTGCGTTTCACAGGCCTTTGGAAGAGATGTTCCCGGTAGGCTGTAAGAGCACTGTGCAGAGCGAGTTGTTTCTTAGCTTCCCAAAGAGCTGGAAGCAAGATGCTGTGGGGCCCAACTCGCCCTTTGGAAAGAAGCCTGCACGTTGTGCCTTTCAGCTCTAGGGCAAAGTAGCACACCCAGAGCAGAAGTCCTACTTCAGCCAGATCAGGCCTGCAAAGAAACTGCGTTTCACAGGCCTTTGGAAGAGATGTTCCCACTAGGCTGTAAGAGCACTGTGCAGAGCGAGTTGTTTCTTAGCTTCCCAAAGAGCTGGAAGCAAGATGCTGTGGGGCCCAACTCGCCCTTTGGAAAGAAGCCTGCACGTTGTGCCTTTCAGCTCTAGGGCAAAGTAGCACACCCAGAGCAGAAGTCCTACTTCAGCCAGATCAGGCCTGCAAAGAAACTGCGTTTCACAGGCCTTTGGAAGAGATGTTCCCGGTAGGCTGTAAGAGCACTGTGCAGAGCGAGTTGTTTCTTAGCTTCCCAAAGAGCTGGAAGCAAGATGCTGTGGGGCCCAACTCGCCCTTTGGAAAGAAGCCTGCACGTTGTGCCTTTCAGCTCTAGGGCAAAGTAGCACACCCAGAGCAGAAGTCCTACTTCAGCCAGATCAGGCCTGCAAAGAAACTGCGTTTCACAGGCCTTTGGAAGAGATGTTCCCACTAGGCTGTAAGAGCACTGTGCAGAGCGAGTTGTTTCTTAGCTTCCCAAAGAGCTGGAAGCAAGATGCTGTGGGGCCCAACTCGCCCTTTGGAAAGAAGCCTGCACGTTGTGCCTTTCAGCTCTAGGGCAAAGTAGCACACCCAGAGCAGAAGTCCTACTTCAGCCAGATCAGGCCTGCAAAGAAACTGCGTTTCACAGGCCTTTGGAAGAGATGTTCCCACTAGGCTGTAAGAGCACTGTGCAGAGCGAGTTGTTTCTTAGCTTCCCAAAGAGCTGGAAGCAAGATGCTGTGGGGCCCAACTCGCCCTTTGGAAAGAAGCCTGCACGTTGTGCCTTTCAGCTCTAGGGCAATGTAGCACACCCAGAGCAGAAGTCCTACTTCAGCCAGATCAGGCCTGCAAAGAAACTGCGTTTCACAGGCCTTTGGAAGAGATGTTCCCAGTAGGCTGTAAGAGCACTGTGCAGAGCGAGTTGTTTCTTAGCTTCCCAAAGAGCTGGAAGCAAGATGCTGTGGGGCCCAACTCGCCCTTTGGAAAGAAGCCTGCACGTTGTGCCTTTCAGCTCTAGGGCAATGTAGCACACCCAGAGCAGAAGTTCTACTTCAGCCAGATCAGGCCTGCAAAGAAACTGCGTTTCACAGGCCTTTGGAAGAGATGTTCCCGGTAGGCTGTAAGAGCACTGTGCAGAGCGAGTTGTTTCTTAGCTTCCCAAAGAGCTGGAAGCAAGATGCTGTTGGGCCCAACTCACCATTAGGAAAGGAGCCTGCACGTTGTGCCTTTCAGCTCTAGGGCAATGTAGCACACCCAGAGCAGAAGTCCTACTTCAGCCAGATCAGGCCTGCAAAGAAACTGCGTTTCACAGGCCTTTGGAAGAGATGTTCCCACTAGGCTGTAAGAGCACTGTGCAGAGCGAGTTGTTTCTTAGCTTCCCAAAGAGCTGGAAGCAAGATGCTGTGGGGCCCAACTCGCCCTTTGGAAAGAAGCCTGCACCTTGTGCCTTTCAGCTCTAGGGCAATGTAGCACACCCAGAGCAGAAGTCCTACTTCAGCCAGATCAGGCCTGCAAAGAAACTACCTTTCACAGGCCTTTGGAAGAGATGTTCCCACTAGGCTGTAAGAGCACTGTGCAGAGCGAGTTGTTTCTTAGCTTCCCAAAGAGCTGGAAGCAAGATGCTGTGGGGCCCAACTCGCCCTTTGGAAAGAAGCCTGCACGTTGTGCCTTTCAGCTCTAGGGCAAAGTAGCACACCCAGAGCAGAAGTCCTACTTCAGCCAGATCAGGCCTGCAAAGAAACTGCGTTTCACAGGCCTTTGGAAGAGATGTTCCCGGTAGGCTGTAAGAGCACTGTGCAGTGCGAGTTGTTTCTTAGCTTCCCAAAGAGCTGGAAGCAAGATGCTGTGGGGCCCAACTCGCCCTTTGGAAAGAAGCCTGCACGTTGTGCCTTTCAGCTCTAGGGCAAAGTAGCACACCCAGAGCAGAAGTCCTACTACAGCCAGATCAGGCCTGCAAAGAAACTGCGTTTCCCAGGCCTTTGGAAGAGATGTTCCCACTAGGCTGTAAGAGCACTGTGCAGAGCGAGTTGTTTCTTAGCTTCCCAAAGAGCTGGAAGCAAGATGCTGTGGGGCCCAACTCGCCCTTTGGAAAGAAGCCTGCACGTTGTATCTTTCAGCTCTAGGGCAAAGTAGCACACCCAGAGCAGAAGTCCTACTTCAGCCAGATCAGGCCTGCAAAGAAACTGCGTTTCACAGGCCTTTGGAAGAGATGTTCCCACTAGGCTGTAAGAGCACTGTGCAGAGCGAGTTGTTTCTTAGCTTCCCAAAGAGCTGGAAGCAAGATGCTGTGGGGCCCAACTCGCCCTTTGGAAAGAAGCCTGCACGTTGTGCCTTTCAGCTCTAGGGCAAAGTAGCACACCCAGAGCAGAAGTCCTACTTCAGCCAGATCAGGCCTGCAAAGAAACTGCGTTTCACAGGCCTTTGGAAGAGATGTTCCCACTAGGCTGTAAGAGCACTGTGCAGAGCGAGTTGTTTCTTAGCTTCCCAAAGAGCTGGAAGCAAGATGCTGTGGGGCCCAACTCGCCCTTTGGAAAGAAGCCTGCACGTTGTGCCTTTCAGCTCTAGGGCAAAGTAGCACACCCAGAGCAGAAGTCCTACTTCAGCCAGATCAGGCCTGCAAAGAAACTGCGTTTCACAGGCCTTTGGAAGAGATGTTCCCACTAGGCTGTAAGAGCACTGTGCAGAGCGAGTTGTTTCTTAGCTTCCCAAAGAGCTGGAAGCAAGATGCTGTGCGGCCCAACTCGCCCTTTGGAAAGAAGCCTGCACGTTGTGCCTTTCAGCTCTAGGGCAAAGTAGCACACCCAGAGCAGAAGTCCTACTTCAGCCAGATCAGGCCTGCAAAGAAACTGCGTTTCACAGGCCTTTGGAAGAGATGTTCCCACTAGGCTGTAAGAGCACTGTGCAGAGCGAGTTGTTTCTTAGCTTCCCAAAGAGCTGGAAGCAAGATGCTGTGGGGCCCAACTCGCCCTTTGGAAAGAAGCCTGCACGTTGTGCCTTTCAGCTCTAGGGCAAAGTAGCACACCCAGAGCAGAAGTCCTACTTCAGCCAGATCAGGCCTGCAAAGAAACTGCGTTTCACAGGCCTTTGGAAGAGATGTTCCCACTAGGCTGTAAGAGCACTGTGCAGAGCGAGTTGTTTCTTAGCTTCCCAAAGAGCTGGAAGCAAGATGCTGTGGGGCCCAACTCGCCCTTTGGAAAGAAGCCTGCACGTTGTGCCTTTCAGCTCTAGGGCAAAGTAGCACACCCAGAGCAGAAGTCCTACTTCAGCCAGATCAGGCCTGCAAAGAAACTGCGTTTCACAGGCCTTTGGAAGAGATGTTCCCGGTAGGCTGTAAGAGCACTGTGCAGAGCGAGTTGTTTCTTAGCTTCCCAAAGAGCTGGAAGCAAGATGCTGTGGGGCCCAACTCGCCCTTTGGAAAGAAGCCTGCACGTTGTGCCTTTCAGCTCTAGGGCAATGTAGCACACCCAGAGCAGAAGTCCTACTTCAGCCAGATCAGGCCTGCAAAGAAACTGCGTTTCACAGGCCTTTGGAAGAGATGTTCCCGGTAGGCTGTAAGAGCACTGTGCAGAGCGAGTTGTTTCTTAGCTTCCCAAAGAGCTGGAAGCAAGATGCTGTGGGGCCCAACTCGCCCTTTGGAAAGAAGCCTGCACGTTGTGCCTTTCAGCTCTAGGGCAATGTAGCACACCCAGAGCAGAAGTCCTACTTCAGCCAGATCAGGCCTGCAAAGAAACTGCGTTTCACAGGCCTTTGGAAGAGATGTTCCCACTAGGCTGTAAGAGCACTGTGCAGAGCGAGTTGTTTCTTAGCTTCCCAAAGAGCTGGAAGCAAGATGCTGTGGGGCCCAACTCGCCCTTTGGAAAGAAGCCTGCACGTTGTGCCTTTCAGCTCTAGGGCAAAGTAGCACACCCAGAGCAGAAGTCCTACTTCAGCCAGATCAGGCCTGCAAAGAAACTGCGTTTCACAGGCCTTTGGAAGAGATGTTCCCACTAGGCTGTAAGAGCACTGTGCAGAGCGAGTTGTTTCTTAGCTTCCCAAAGAGCTGGAAGCAAGATGCTGTGGGGCCCAACTCGCCCTTTGGAAAGAAGCCTGCACGTTGTGCCTTTCAGCTCTAGGGCAAAGTAGCACACCCAGAGCAGAAGTCCTACTTCAGCCAGATCAGGCCTGCAAAGAAACTGCGTTTCACAGGCCTTTGGAAGAGATGTTCCCGGTAGGCTGTAAGAGCACTGTGCAGAGCGAGTTGTTTCTTAGCTTCCCAAAGAGCTGGAAGCAAGATGCTGTGGGGCCCAACTCGCCCTTTGGAAAGAAGCCTGCACGTTGTGCCTTTCAGCTCTAGGGCAAAGTAGCACACCCAGAGCAGAAGTCCTACTTCAGCCAGATCAGGCCTGCAAAGAAACTGCGTTTCACAGGCCTTTGGAAGAGATGTTCCCGGTAGGCTGTAAGAGCACTGTACAGAGCGAGTTGTTTCTTAGCTTCCCAAAGAGCTGGAAGCAAGATGCTGTGGGGCCCAACTCGCCCTTTGGAAAGAAGCCTGCACGTTGTGCCTTTCAGCTCTAGGGCAAAGTAGCACACCCAGAGCAGAAGTCCTACTTCAGCCAGATCAGGCCTGCAAAGAAACTGCGTTTCACAGGCCTTTGGAAGAGATGTTCCCACTAGGCTGTAAGAGCACTGTGCAGAGCGAGTTGTTTCTTAGCTTCCCAAAGAGCTGGAAGCAAGATGCTGTGGGGCCCAACTCGCCCTTTGGAAAGAAGCCTGCACGTTGTGCCTTTCAGCTCTAGGGCAATGTAGCACACCCAGAGTAGAAGTCCTACTTCAGCCAGATCAGGCCTGCAAAGAAACTGCGTTTCACAGGCCTTTGGAAGAGATGTTCCCGGTAGGCTGTAAGAGCACTGTGCAGAGCGAGTTGTTTCTTAGCTTCCCAAAGAGCTGGAAGCAAGATGCTGTGGGGCCCAACTCGCCCTTTGGAAAGAAGCCTGCACGTTGTGCCTTTCAGCTCTAGGGCAATGTAGCACACCCAGAGCAGAAGTCCTACTTCAGCCAGATCAGGCCTGCAAAGAAACTGCGTTTCACAGGCCTTTGGAAGAGATGTTCCCAGTAGGCTGTAAGAGCACTGTGCAGAGCGAGTTGTTTCTTAGCTTCCCAAAGAGCTGGAAGCAAGATGCTGTGGGGCCCAACTCGCCCTTTGGAAAGAAGCCTGCACGTTGTGCCTTTCAGCTCTAGGGCAATGTAGCACACCCAGAGCAGAAGTTCTACTTCAGCGAGATCAGGCCTGCAAAGAAACTGCTTTTCACAGGCCTTTGGAAGAGATGTTCCCGGTAGGCTGTAAGAGCACTGTGCAGAGCGAGTTGTTTCTTAGCTTCCCAAAGAGCTGGAAGCAAGATGCTGTTGGGCCCAACTCACCATTAGGAAAGGAGCCTGCACGTTGTGCCTTTCAGCTCTAGGGCAATGTAGCACACCCAGAGCAGAAGTCCTACTTCAGCCAGATCAGGCCTGCAAAGAAACTGCGTTTCACAGGCCTTTGGAAGAGATGTTCCCGGTAGGCTGTAAGAGCACTGTGCAGAGCGAGTTGTTTCTTAGCTTCCCAAAGAGCTGGAAGCAAGATGCTGTGGGGCCCAACTCGCCCTTTGGAAAGAAGCCTGCACCTTGTGCCTTTCAGCTCTAGGGCAATGTAGCACACCCAGAGCAGAAGTCCTACTTCAGCCAGATCAGGCCTGCAAAGAAACTGCGTTTCACAGGCCTTTGGAAGAGATGTTCCCGGTAGGCTGTAAGAGCACTGTGCAGAGCGAGTTGTTCCTTAGCTTCCCAAAGAGCTGGAAGCAAGATGCTGTGGGGCCCAACTCGCCCTTTGGAAAGAAGCCTGCACCTTGTGCCTTTCAGATCTAGGGCAATGTAGCACACCCAGAGCAGAAGTTCTACTTCAAGCAGATCACGCCTGCAAAGAAACTGCGTTTCACAGGCCTTTGGAAGAGATGTTCCCGGTAGGCTGTAAGAGCACTGTGCAGAGCGAGTTCTTTCTTAGCTTCCCAAAGAGCTGGAAGCAAGATGCTGTGGGGCCCAACTCGCCCTTTGGAAAGAAGCCTGCACGTTGTGACTTTCAGCTCTAGGGCAATGTAGCACACCCAGAGCAGAAGTTCTACTTCAAGCAGATCACGCCTGCAAAGAAACTGTGTTTCACATGCCTTTGGAAGAGATGTTCCCGGTAGGCTGTAAGAGCACTGTGCAGAGCGAGTTGTTTCTAGGCTTCCCAAAGAGCTGGAAGCAAGATGCTGTGGGGCCCAACTCGCCCTTTGGAAAGAAGCCTGCACGTTGTGCCTTTCAGCTCTAGGGCAAGGTAGCACACCCAGAGCAGAAGTCCTACTTCAGCCAGATCAGGCCTGCAAAGAAACTGCGTTTCACAGGCCTTTGGAAGAGATGTTCCCAGTAGGCTGTAAGAGCACTGTGCAGAGCGAGTTGTTTCTTAGCTTCCCAAAGAGCTGGAAGCAAGATGCTGTGGGGCCCAACTCGCCCTTTGGAAAGAAGCCTGCACGTTGTGCCTTTCAGCTCTAGGGCAAAGTAGCACACCCAGAGCAGAAGTCCTACTTCAGCCAGATCAGGCCTGCAAAGAAACTGCGTTTCACAGGCCTTTGGAAGAGATGTTCCCGGTAGGCTGTAAGAGCACTGTGCAGAGCGAGTTGTTTCTTAGCTTCCCAAAGAGCTGGAAGCAAGATGCTGTGGGGCCCAACTCGCCCTTTGGAAAGAAGCCTGCACGTTGTGCCTTTCAGCTCTAGGGCAAAGTAGCACACCCAGAGCAGAAGTCCTACTTCAGCCAGATCAGGCCTGCAAAGAAACTGCGTTTCACAGGCCTTTGGAAGAGATGTTCCCACTAGGCTGTAAGAGCACTGTGCAGAGCGAGTTGTTTCTTAGCTTCCCAAAGAGCTGGAAGCAAGATGCTGTGGGGCCCAACTCGCCCTTTGGAAAGAAGCCTGCACGTTGTGCCTTTCAGCTCTAGGGCAATGTCGCACACTCAGAGCAGAAGTTCTACTTCAAGCAGATCACGCCTGCAAAGAAGCTGCGTTTCACATGCCTTTGGAAGAGATGTTCCCGGTAGGCTGTAAGAGCACTGTGCAGAGCGAGTTGTTTCTTAGCTTCCCAAAGAGCTGGAAGCAAGATGCTGTGGGGCCCAACTCGCCCTTTGGAAAGAAGCCTGCACGTTGTGCCTTTCAGCTCTAGGGCAATGTAGCACACCCAGAGCAGAAGTCCTACTTCAGCCAGATCAGGCCTGCAAAGAAACTGCGTTTCACAGGCCTTTGGAAGAGATGTTCCCGGTAGGCTGTAAGAGCACTGTGCAGAGCGAGTTGTTTCTTAGCTTCCCAAAGAGCTGGAAGCAAGATGCTGTGGGGCCCAACTCGCCCTTTGTAAAGAAGCCTGCACGTTGTGCCTTTCAGATCTAGGGCAATGTAGCACACCCAGAGCAGAAGTCCTACTTCAGCCAGATCAGGCCTGCAAAGAAACTGCGTTTCTCAGGCCTTGGGAAGAGATGTTCCCGGTAGGCTGTAAGAGCACTGTGCAGAGCGAGTTGTTTCTTAGCTTCCCAAAGAGCTGGAAGCAAGATGCTGTGGGGCCCAACTCGCCCTTTGGAAAGAAGCCTGCACGTTGTGCCTTTCAGCTCTAGGGCAATGTAGCACACCCAGAGCAGAAGTTCTACTTCAGCGAGATCAGGCCTGCAAAGAAACTGCTTTTCACAGGCCTTTGGAAGAGATGTTCCCGGTAGGCTGTAAGAGCACTGTGCAGAGCGAGTTGTTTCTTAGCTTCCCAAAGAGATGGAAGCAAGATGCTGTGGGGCCCAACTCGCCCTTTGGAAAGAAGCCTGCACGTTGTGCCTTTCAGCTCTAGGGCAACGTAGCACACCCAGAGCAGAAGTCCTACTTCAGCCAGATCAGGCCTGCAAAGAAACTGCGTTTCACAGGCCTTTGGAAGAGATGTTCCCAGTAGGCTGTAAGAGCACTGTGCAGAGTGAGTTGTTTCTTAGCTTCCCAAAGAGCTGGAAGCAAGATGCTGTGGGGCCCAACTCGCCCTTTGGAAAGAAGCCTGCACGTTGTGCCTTTCAGCTCTAGGGCAATGTCGCACACCCAGAGCAGAAGTCCTACTTCAACCAGATCAGGAGTGCAAAGAAACTGCGTTTCACAGGCCATGGAAGAGATGTTCCCGGTAGGCTGTAAGAGCACTGTGCAGAGCGAGTTGTTTCTTAGCTTCCCAAAGAGCTGGAAGCAAGATGCTGTGGGGCCCAACTCGCCCTTTGGAAAGAAGCCTGCACGTTGTGCCTTTCAGCTCTAGGGCAATGTAGCACACCCAGAGCAGAAGTCCTACTTCAGCCAGATCAGGCCTGCAAAGAAACTGCGTTTCACAGGCCTTTGGAAGAGATGTTCCCGGTAGGCTGTAAGAGCACTGTGCAGAGCGAGTTGTTTCTTAGCTTCCCAAAGAGCTGGAAGCAAGATGCTGTGGGGCCCAACTCGCCCTTTGGAAAGAAGCCTGCACGTTGTGCCTTTCAGCTCTAGGGCAATGTAGCACACCCAGAGCAGAAGTCCTACTTCAGCCAGATCAGGCCTGCAAAGAAACTGCGTTTCACAGGCCTTTGGAAGAGATGTTCCCGGTAGGCTGTAAGAGCACTGTGCAGAGCGAGTTGTTTCTTAGCTTCCCAAAGAGCTGGAAGCAAGATGCTGTGGGGCCCAACTCGCCCTTTGGAAAGAAGCCTGCACGTTGTGCCTTTCAGCTCTAGGGCAATGTAGCACACCCAGAGCAGAAGTCCTACTTCAGCCAGATCAGGACTGCAAAGAAACTGCGTTTCACAGGCCTTTGGAAGAGATGTTCCCGGTAGGCTGTAAGAGCACTGTGCAGAGCGAGTTGTTTCTTAGCTTCCCAAAGAGCTGGAAGCAAGATGCTGTTGGGCCCAACTCACCCTTTGGAAAGAAGCCTGCACGTTGTGCCTTTCAGCTCTAGGGCAATGTAGCACACCCAGAGCAGAAGTCCTACTTCAGCCAGATCAGGCCTGCAAAGAAACTGCGTTTCACAGGCCTTTGGAAGAGATGTTCCCGGTAGGCTGTAAGAGCACTGTGCAGAGCGAGTTGTTTCTTAGCTTCCCAAAGAGCTGGAAGCAAGATGCTGTGGGCCCAACTCGCCCTTTGGAAAGAAGCCTGCACGTTGTGCCTTTCAGCTCTAGGGCAATGTAGCACACCCAGAGCAGAAGTCCTACTTCAACCAGATCAGGCCTGCAAAGAAACTGCGTTTCACAGGCCTTTGGAAGAGATGTTCCCGGTAGGCTGTAAGAGCACTGTGCAGAGCGAGTTGTTTCTTAGCTTCCCAAAGAGCTGGAAGCAAGATGCTGTGGGGCCCAACTCACCCTTAGGAAAGAAGCCTGCACGTTGTGCCTTTCAGCTCTAGGGCAATGTAGCACACCCAGAGCAGAAGTCCTACTTCAGCCAGATCAGGCCTGCAAAGAAACTGCGTTTCACATGCCTTTGGAAGAGATGTTCCCGGTAGGCTGTAAGAGCACTGTGCAGAGCGAGTTGTTTCTTAGCTTCCCAAAGAGCTGGAAGCAAGATGCTGTGGGGCCCAACTCGCCCTTTGGAAAGAAGCCTGCACGTTGTGCCTTTCAGCTCTAGGGCAATGTAGCACACCCAGAGCAGAAGTCCTACTTCAGCCAGATCAGGCCTGCAAAGAAACTGCGTTTCACAGGCCTTTGGAAGAGATGTTCCCGGTAGGCTGTAAGAGCACTGTGCAGAGCGAGTTGTTTCTTAGCTTCCCAAAGAGCTGGAAGCAAGATGCTGTGGGGCCCAACTCACCCTTAGGAAAGAAGCCTGCACGTTGTGCCTTTCAGCTCTAGGGCAATGTCGCACACTCAGAGCAGAAGTTCTACTTCAAGCAGATCAGGCCTGCAAAGAAACTGCGTTTCACATGCCTTTGGAAGAGATGTTCCCGGTAGGCTGTAAGAGCACTGTGCAGAGCGAGTTGTTTCTTAGCTTCCCAAAGAGCTGGAAGCAAGATGCTGTGGGGCCCAACTCGCCCTTTGGAAAGAAGCCTGCACGTTGTGCCTTTCAGCTCTAGGGCAATGTAGCACACCCAGAGCAGAAGTCCTACTTCAGCCAGATCAGGCCTGCAAAGAAACTGCGTTTCACAGGCCTTTGGAAGAGATGTTCCCGGTAGGCTGTAAGAGCACTGTGCAGAGCGAGTTGTTTCTTAGCTTCCCAAAGAGCTGGAAGCAAGATGCTGTGGGGCCCAACTCGCCCTTTGGAAAGAAGCCTGCACGTTGTGCCTTTCAGCTCTAGGGCAATGCCGCACACTCAGAGCAGAAGTTCTACTTCAAGCAGATCACGCCTGCAAAGAAGCTGCGTTTCACATGCCTTTGGAAGAGATGTTCCCGGTAGGCTGTAAGAGCACTGTGCAGAGCGAGTTGTTTCTTAGCTTCCCAAAGAGCTGGAAGCAAGATGCTGTGGGGCCCAACTCGCCCTTTGGAAAGAAGCCTGCACGTTGTGCCTTTCAGCTCTAGGGCAAAGTAGCACACCCAGAGCAGAAGTCCTACTTCAGCCAGATCAGGCCTGCAAAGAAACTGCGTTTCACAGGCCTTTGGAAGAGATGTTCCCGGTAGGCTGTAAGAGCACTGTGCAGAGCGAGTTGTTTCTTAGCTTCCCAAAGAGATGGAAGCAAGATGCTGTGGGGCCCAACTCGCCCTTTGGAAAGAAGCCTGCACGTTGTGCCTTTCAGCTCTAGGGCAACGTAGCACACCCAGAGCAGAAGTCCTACTTCAGCCAGATCAGGCCTGCAAAGAAACTGCGTTTCACAGGCCTTTGGAAGAGATGTTCCCGGTAGGCTGTAAGAGCACTGTGCAGAGTGAGTTGTTTCTTAGCTTCCCAAAGAGCTGGAAGCAAGATGCTGTGGGGCCCAACTCGCCCTTAGGAAAGAAGCCTGCACGTTGTGCCTTTCAGCTCTAGGGCAATGTAGCACACCCAGAGCAGAAGTCCTACTTCAGCCAGATCAGGCCTGCAAAGAAACTGCGTTTCACAGGCCTTTGGAAGAGATGTTCCCGGTAGGCTGTAAGAGCACTGTGCAGAGCGAGTTATTTCTTAGCTTCCGAAAGAGCTGGAAGCAAGATGCTGTGGGCCCAACTCGCCCTTTGGAATGAAGCCTGCACGTTGTGCCTTTCAGCTCTAGGGCAATGTAGCACACCCAGAGCAGGAGTCCTACTTCAGCCAGATCAGGCCTGCAAAGAAACTGCGTTTCACAGTCCTTTGGAGGAGATGTTCCCGGTAGGCTGTAAGAGCACTGTGCAGAGCGAGTTGTTTCTTAGCTTCCCAAAGAGCTGGAAGCAAGATGCTGTGGGGCCCAACTCACCCTTAGGAAAGAAGCCTGCACGTTGTGCCTTTCAGCTCTAGGGCAATGTAGCACACCCAGAGCAGAAGTCCTACTTCAGCCAGATCAGGCCTGCAAAGAAACTGCGTTTCACAGGCCTTTGGAAGAGATGTTCCCGGTAGGCTGTAAGAGCACTGTGCAGAGCGAGTTGTTTCTTAGCTTCCCAAAGAGCTGGAAGCAAGATGCTGTGGGGCCCAACTCGTCCTTTGGAAAGAAGCCTGCACGTTGTGCCTTTCTGCTCTAGGGCAATGTAGCACACCCAGAGCAGGAGTCCTACTTCAGCCAGATCAGGCCTGCAAAGAAACTGCGTTTCACAGGCCTTTGGAAGAGATGTTCCCGGTAGGCTGTAAGAGCACTGTGCAGAGCGAGTTGTTTCTTAGCTTCCCAAAGAGCTGGAAGCAAGATGCTGTGGGGCCCAACTCGCCCTTTGGAAAGAAGCCTGCACGTTGTGCCTTTCAGCTCTAGGGCAATGCCGCACACTCAGAGCAGAAGTTCTACTTCAAGCAGATCACGCCTGCAAAGAAGCTGCGTTTCACATGCCTTTGGAAGAGATGTTCCCGGTAGGCTGTAAGAGCACTGTGCAGAGCGAGTTGTTTCTTAGCTTCCCAAAGAGCTGGAAGCAAGATGCTGTGGGGCCCAACTCGCCCTTTGGAAAGAAGCCTGCACGTTGTGCCTTTCAGCTCTAGGGCAATGTAGCACACCCAGAGCAGAAGTCCTACTTCAGCCAGATCAGGCCTGCAAAGAAACTGCGTTTCACAGGCCTTTGGAAGAGATGTTCCCGGTAGGCTGTAAGAGCACTGTGCAGAGCGAGTTGTTTCTTAGCTTCCCAAAGAGCTGGAAGCAAGATGCTGTGGGGCCCAACTCGCCCTTTGGAAAGAAGCCTGCACGTTGTGCCTTTCAGCTCTAGGGCAACGTAGCACACCCAGAGCAGAAGTCCTACTTCAGCCAGATCAGGCCTGCAAAGAAACTGCGTTTCACAGGCCTTTGGAAGAGATGTTCCCGGTAGGCTGTAAGAGCACTGTGCAGAGCGAGTTGTTTCTTAGCTTCCCAAAGAGCTGGAAGCAAGATGCTGTGGGGCCCAACTCGCCCTTTGGAAAGAAGCCTGCACGTTGTGCCTTTCAGCTCTAGGGCAATGTAGCACACCCAGAGCAGAAGTCCTACTTCAGCCAGATCAGGCCTGCAAAGAAACTGCGTTTCACAGGCCTTTGGAAGAGATGTTCCCGGTAGGCTGTAAGAGCACTGTGCAGAGCGAGTTGTTTCTTAGCTTCCCAAAGAGCTGGAAGCAAGATGCTGTGGGGCCCAACTCGCCCTTTGGAAAGAAGCCTGCACGTTGTGCCTTTCAGCTCTAGGGCAATGTAGCACACTCAGAGCAGAAGTCCTACTTCAAGCAGATCACGCCTGCAAAGAAGCTGCGTTTCACATGCCTTTGGAAGAGATGTTCCCGGTAGGCTGTAAGAGCACTGTGCAGAGCGAGTTGTTTCTTAGCTTCCCAAAGAGCTGGAAGCAAGATGCTGTGGGGCCCAACTCGCCCTTTGGAAAGAAGCCTGCACGTTGTGCCTTTCAGCTCTAGGGCAATGTAGCACACCCAGAGCAGAAGTCCTACTTCAGCCAGATCAGGCCTGCAAAGAAACTGCGTTTCACAGGCCTTTGGAAGAGATGTTCCCGGTAGGCTGTAAGAGCACTGTGCAGAGCGAGTTGTTTCTTAGCTTCCCAAAGAGCTGGAAGCAAGATGCTGTGGGGCCCAACTCGCCCTTTGGAAAGAAGCCTGCACGTTGTGCCTTTCAGCTCTAGGGCAATGTAGCACACCCAGAGCAGAAGTCCTACTTCAGCCAGATCAGGCCTGCAAAGAAACTGCGTTTCACAGGCCTTTGGAAGAGATGTTCCCGGTAGGCTGTAAGAGCACTGTGCAGAGCGAGTTGTTTCTTAGCTTCCCAAAGAGCTGGAAGCAAGATGCTGTGGGGCCCAACTCGCCCTTTGGAAAGAAGCCTGCACGTTGTGCCTTTCAGCTCTAGGGCAATGTAGCACACCCAGAGCAGAAGTCCTACTTCAGCCAGATCAGGCCTGCAAAGAAACTGCGTTTCACAGGCCTTTGGAAGAGATGTTCCCGGTAGGCTGTAAGAGCACTGTGCAGAGCGAGTTGTTTCTTAGCTTCCCAAAGAGCTGGAAGCAAGATGCTGTGGGGCCCAACTCGCCCTTTGGAAAGAAGCCTGCACGTTGTGCCTTTCAGCTCTAGGGCAATGTCGCACACTCAGAGCAGAAGTTCTACTTCAAGCCAGATCACGCCTGCAAAGAAGCTGCGTTTCACATGCCTTTGGAAGAGATGTTCCCGGTAGGCTGTAAGAGCACTGTGCAGAGCGAGTTGTTTCTTAGCTTCCCAAAGAGCTGGAAGCAAGATGCTGTGGGGCCCAACTCGCCCTTTGGAAAGAAGCCTGCACGTTGTGCCTTTCAGCTCTAGGGCAATGTAGCACACCCAGAGCAGAAGTCCTACTTCAGCCAGATCAGGCCTGCAAAGAAACTGCGTTTCACAGGCCTTTGGAAGAGATGTTCCCGGTAGGCTGTAAGAGCACTGTGCAGAGCGAGTTGTTTCTTAGCTTCCCAAAGAGCTGGAAGCAAGATGCTGTGGGGCCCAACTCGCCCTTTGGAAAGAAGCCTGCACGTTGTGCCTTTCAGCTCTAGGGCAATGTAGCACACCCAGAGCAGAAGTCCTACTTCAGCCAGATCAGGCCTGCAAAGAAACTGCGTTTCACAGGCCTTTGGAAGAGATGTTCCCGGTAGGCTGTAAGAGCACTGTGCAGAGCGAGTTGTTTCTTAGCTTCCCAAAGAGCTGGAAGCAAGATGCTGTGGGGCCCAACTCGCCCTTTGGAAAGAAGCCTGCACGTTGTGCCTTTCAGCTCTAGGGCAATGTAGCACACCCAGAGCAGAAGTCCTACTTCAGCCAGATCAGGCCTGCAAAGAAACTGCGTTTCACAGGCCTTTGGAAGAGATGTTCCCGGTAGGCTGTAAGAGCACTGTGCAGAGCGAGTTGTTTCTTAGCTTCCCAAAGAGCTGGAAGCAAGATGCTGTGGGGCCCAACTCGCCCTTTGGAAAGAAGCCTGCACGTTGTGCCTTTCAGCTCTAGGGCAATGTAGCACACCCAGAGCAGAAGTCCTACTTCAGCCAGATCAGGCCTGCAAAGAAACTGCGTTTCACAGGCCTTTGGAAGAGATGTTCCCGGTAGGCTGTAAGAGCACTGTGCAGAGCGAGTTGTTTCTTAGCTTCCCAAAGAGCTGGAAGCAAGATGCTGTGGGGCCCAACTCGCCCTTTGGAAAGAAGCCTGCACGTTGTGCCTTTCAGCTCTAGGGCAATGTAGCACACCCAGAGCAGAAGTCCTACTTCAGCCAGATCAGGCCTGCAAAGAAACTGCGTTTCACAGGCCTTTGGAAGAGATGTTCCCGGTAGGCTGTAAGAGCACTGTGCAGAGCGAGTTGTTTCTTAGCTTCCCAAAGAGCTGGAAGCAAGATGCTGTGGGGCCCAACTCGCCCTTTGGAAAGAAGCCTGCACGTTGTGCCTTTCAGCTCTAGGGCAATGTAGCACACCCAGAGCAGAAGTCCTACTTCAGCCAGATCAGGCCTGCAAAGAAACTGCGTTTCACAGGCCTTTGGAAGAGATGTTCCCGGTAGGCTGTAAGAGCACTGTGCAGAGCGAGTTGTTTCTTAGCTTCCCAAAGAGCTGGAAGCAAGATGCTGTGGGGCCCAACTCGCCCTTTGGAAAGAAGCCTGCACGTTGTGCCTTTCAGCTCTAGGGCAATGTAGCACACCCAGAGCAGAAGTCCTACTTCAGCCAGATCAGGCCTGCAAAGAAACTGCGTTTCACAGGCCTTTGGAAGAGATGTTCCCGGTAGGCTGTAAGAGCACTGTGCAGAGCGAGTTGTTTCTTAGCTTCCCAAAGAGCTGGAAGCAAGATGCTGTGGGGCCCAACTCGCCCTTTGGAAAGAAGCCTGCACGTTGTGCCTTTCAGCTCTAGGGCAAAGTAGCACACCCAGAGCAGAAGTCCTACTTCAGCCAGATCAGGCCTGCAAAGAAACTGCGTTTCACAGGCCTTTGGAAGAGATGTTCCCGGTAGGCTGTAAGAGCACTGTGCAGAGCGAGTTGTTTCTTAGCTTCCCAAAGAGCTGGAAGCAAGATGCTGTGGGGCCCAACTCGCCCTTTGGAAAGAAGCCTGCACGTTGTGCCTTTCAGCTCTAGGGCAATGTAGCACACCCAGAGCAGAAGTCCTACTTCAGCCAGATCAGGCCTGCAAAGAAACTGCGTTTCACAGGCCTTTGGAAGAGATGTTCCCGGTAGGCTGTAAGAGCACTGTGCAGAGCGAGTTGTTTCTTAGCTTCCCAAAGAGCTGGAAGCAAGATGCTGTGGGGCCCAACTCGCCCTTTGGAAAGAAGCCTGCACGTTGTGCCTTTCAGCTCTAGGGCAAAGTAGCACACCCAGAGCAGAAGTCCTACTTCAGCCAGATCAGGCCTGCAAAGAAACTGCGTTTCACAGGCCTTTGGAAGAGATGTTCCCGGTAGGCTGTAAGAGCACTGTGCAGAGCGAGTTGTTTCTTAGCTTCCCAAAGAGCTGGAAGCAAGATGCTGTGGGGCCCAACTCGCCCTTTGGAAAGAAGCCTGCACGTTGTGCCTTTCAGCTCTAGGGCAATGTAGCACACCCAGAGCAGAAGTCCTACTTCAGCCAGATCAGGCCTGCAAAGAAACTGCGTTTCACAGGCCTTTGGAAGAGATGTTCCCGGTAGGCTGTAAGAGCACTGTGCAGAGCGAGTTGTTTCTTAGCTTCCCAAAGAGCTGGAAGCAAGATGCTGTGGGGCCCAACTCGCCCTTTGGAAAGAAGCCTGCACGTTGTGCCTTTCAGCTCTAGGGCAATGTAGCACACCCAGAGCAGAAGTCCTACTTCAGCCAGATCAGGCCTGCAAAGAAACTGCGTTTCACAGGCCTTTGGAAGAGATGTTCCCGGTAGGCTGTAAGAGCACTGTGCAGAGCGAGTTGTTTCTTAGCTTCCCAAAGAGCTGGAAGCAAGATGCTGTGGGGCCCAACTCGCCCTTTGGAAAGAAGCCTGCACGTTGTGCCTTTCAGCTCTAGGGCAATGTAGCACACCCAGAGCAGAAGTCCTACTTCAGCCAGATCAGGCCTGCAAAGAAACTGCGTTTCACAGGCCTTTGGAAGAGATGTTCCCGGTAGGCTGTAAGAGCACTGTGCAGAGCGAGTTGTTTCTTAGCTTCCCAAAGAGCTGGAAGCAAGATGCTGTGGGGCCCAACTCGCCCTTTGGAAAGAAGCCTGCACGTTGTGCCTTTCAGCTCTAGGGCAATGTAGCACACCCAGAGCAGAAGTCCTACTTCAGCCAGATCAGGCCTGCAAAGAAACTGCGTTTCACAGGCCTTTGGAAGAGATGTTCCCGGTAGGCTGTAAGAGCACTGTGCAGAGCGAGTTGTTTCTTAGCTTCCCAAAGAGCTGGAAGCAAGATGCTGTGGGGCCCAACTCGCCCTTTGGAAAGAAGCCTGCACGTTGTGCCTTTCAGCTCTAGGGCAATGTAGCACACCCAGAGCAGAAGTCCTACTTCAGCCAGATCAGGCCTGCAAAGAAACTGCGTTTCACAGGCCTTTGGAAGAGATGTTCCCGGTAGGCTGTAAGAGCACTGTGCAGAGCGAGTTGTTTCTTAGCTTCCCAAAGAGCTGGAAGCAAGATGCTGTGGGGCCCAACTCGCCCTTTGGAAAGAAGCCTGCACGTTGTGCCTTTCAGCTCTAGGGCAATGTAGCACACCCAGAGCAGAAGTCCTACTTCAGCCAGATCAGGCCTGCAAAGAAACTGCGTTTCACATGCCTTTGGAAGAGATGTTCCCGGTAGGCTGTAAGAGCACTGTGCAGAGCGAGTTGTTTCTTAGCTTCCCAAAGAGCTGGAAGCAAGATGCTGTGGGGCCCAACTCGCCCTTTGGAAAGAAGCCTGCACGTTGTGCCTTTCAGCTCTAGGGCAATGTAGCACACCCAGAGCAGAAGTCCTACTTCAGCCAGATCAGGCCTGCAAAGAAACTGCGTTTCACAGGCCTTTGGAAGAGATGTTCCCGGTAGGCTGTAAGAGCACTGTGCAGAGCGAGTTGTTTCTTAGCTTCCCAAAGAGCTGGAAGCAAGATGCTGTGGGGCCCAACTCGCCCTTTGGAAAGAAGCCTGCACGTTGTGCCTTTCAGCTCTAGGGCAATGTAGCACACCCAGAGCAGAAGTCCTACTTCAGCCAGATCAGGCCTGCAAAGAAACTGCGTTTCACAGGCCTTTGGAAGAGATGTTCCCGGTAGGCTGTAAGAGCACTGTGCAGAGCGAGTTGTTTCTTAGCTTCCCAAAGAGCTGGAAGCAAGATGCTGTGGGGCCCAACTCGCCCTTTGGAAAGAAGCCTGCACGTTGTGCCTTTCAGCTCTAGGGCAATGTAGCACACCCAGAGCAGAAGTCCTACTTCAGCCAGATCAGGCCTGCAAAGAAACTGCGTTTCACAGGCCTTTGGAAGAGATGTTCCCGGTAGGCTGTAAGAGCACTGTGCAGAGCGAGTTGTTTCTTAGCTTCCCAAAGAGCTGGAAGCAAGATGCTGTGGGGCCCAACTCGCCCTTTGGAAAGAAGCCTGCACGTTGTGCCTTTCAGCTCTAGGGCAATGTAGCACACCCAGAGCAGAAGTCCTACTTCAGCCAGATCAGGCCTGCAAAGAAACTGCGTTTCACAGGCCTTTGGAAGAGATGTTCCCGGTAGGCTGTAAGAGCACTGTGCAGAGCGAGTTGTTTCTTAGCTTCCCAAAGAGCTGGAAGCAAGATGCTGTGGGGCCCAACTCGCCCTTTGGAAAGAAGCCTGCACGTTGTGCCTTTCAGCTCTAGGGCAATGTAGCACACCCAGAGCAGAAGTCCTACTTCAGCCAGATCAGGCCTGCAAAGAAACTGCGTTTCACAGGCCTTTGGAAGAGATGTTCCCGGTAGGCTGTAAGAGCACTGTGCAGAGCGAGTTGTTTCTTAGCTTCCCAAAGAGCTGGAAGCAAGATGCTGTGGGGCCCAACTCGCCCTTTGGAAAGAAGCCTGCACGTTGTGCCTTTCAGCTCTAGGGCAATGTAGCACACCCAGAGCAGAAGTCCTACTTCAGCCAGATCAGGCCTGCAAAGAAACTGCGTTTCACAGGCCTTTGGAAGAGATGTTCCCGGTAGGCTGTAAGAGCACTGTGCAGAGCGAGTTGTTTCTTAGCTTCCCAAAGAGCTGGAAGCAAGATGCTGTGGGGCCCAACTCGCCCTTTGGAAAGAAGCCTGCACGTTGTGCCTTTCAGCTCTAGGGCAATGTAGCACACCCAGAGCAGAAGTCCTACTTCAGCCAGATCAGGCCTGCAAAGAAACTGCGTTTCACAGGCCTTTGGAAGAGATGTTCCCGGTAGGCTGTAAGAGCACTGTGCAGAGCGAGTTGTTTCTTAGCTTCCCAAAGAGCTGGAAGCAAGATGCTGTGGGGCCCAACTCGCCCTTTGGAAAGAAGCCTGCACGTTGTGCCTTTCAGCTCTAGGGCAAAGTAGCACACCCAGAGCAGAAGTCCTACTTCAGCCAGATCAGGCCTGCAAAGAAACTGCGTTTCACAGGCCTTTGGAAGAGATGTTCCCGGTAGGCTGTAAGAGCACTGTGCAGAGCGAGTTGTTTCTTAGCTTCCCAAAGAGCTGGAAGCAAGATGCTGTGGGGCCCAACTCGCCCTTTGGAAAGAAGCCTGCACGTTGTGCCTTTCAGCTCTAGGGCAAAGTAGCACACCCAGAGCAGAAGTCCTACTTCAGCCAGATCAGGCCTGCAAAGAAACTGCGTTTCACAGGCCTTTGGAAGAGATGTTCCCGGTAGGCTGTAAGAGCACTGTGCAGAGCGAGTTGTTTCTTAGCTTCCCAAAGAGCTGGAAGCAAGATGCTGTGGGGCCCAACTCGCCCTTTGGAAAGAAGCCTGCACGTTGTGCCTTTCAGCTCTAGGGCAATGTAGCACACCCAGAGCAGAAGTCCTACTTCAGCCAGATCAGGCCTGCAAAGAAACTGCGTTTCACAGGCCTTTGGAAGAGATGTTCCCGGTAGGCTGTAAGAGCACTGTGCAGAGCGAGTTGTTTCTTAGCTTCCCAAAGAGCTGGAAGCAAGATGCTGTGGGGCCCAACTCGTCCTTTGGAAAGAAGCCTGCACGTTGTGCCTTTCTGCTCTAGGGCAATGTAGCACACCCAGAGCAGAAGTCCTACTTCAGCCAGATCAGGCCTGCAAAGAAACTGCGTTTCACAGGCCTTTGGAAGAGATGTTCCCGGTAGGCTGTAAGAGCACTGTGCAGAGCGAGTTGTTTCTTAGCTTCCCAAAGAGCTGGAAGCAAGATGCTGTGGGGCCCAACTCGCCCTTTGGAAAGAAGCCTGCACGTTGTGCCTTTCAGCTCTAGGGCAATGTCGCACACTCAGAGCAGAAGTTCTACTTCAAGCCAGATCACGCCTGCAAAGAAGCTGCGTTTCACAGGCCTTTGGAAGAGATGTTCCCGGTAGGCTGTAAGAGCACTGTGCAGAGCGAGTTGTTTCTTAGCTTCCCAAAGAGCTGGAAGCAAGATGCTGTGGGGCCCAACTCGCCCTTTGGAAAGAAGCCTGCACGTTGTGCCTTTCAGCTCTAGGGCAATGTAGCACACCCAGAGCAGAAGTCCTACTTCAGCCAGATCAGGCCTGCAAAGAAACTGCGTTTCACAGGCCTTTGGAAGAGATGTTCCCGGTAGGCTGTAAGAGCACTGTGCAGAGCGAGTTGTTTCTTAGCTTCCCAAAGAGCTGGAAGCAAGATGCTGTGGGGCCCAACTCGCCCTTTGGAAAGAAGCCTGCACGTTGTGCCTTTCAGCTCTAGGGCAATGTAGCACACCCAGAGCAGAAGTCCTACTTCAGCCAGATCAGGCCTGCAAAGAAACTGCGTTTCACAGGCCTTTGGAAGAGATGTTCCCGGTAGGCTGTAAGAGCACTGTGCAGAGCGAGTTGTTTCTTAGCTTCCCAAAGAGCTGGAAGCAAGATGCTGTGGGGCCCAACTCGCCCTTTGGAAAGAAGCCTGCACGTTGTGCCTTTCAGCTCTAGGGCAATGTAGCACACCCAGAGCAGAAGTCCTACTTCAGCCAGATCAGGCCTGCAAAGAAACTGCGTTTCACAGGCCTTTGGAAGAGATGTTCCCGGTAGGCTGTAAGAGCACTGTGCAGAGCGAGTTGTTTCTTAGCTTCCCAAAGAGCTGGAAGCAAGATGCTGTGGGGCCCAACTCGCCCTTTGGAAAGAAGCCTGCACGTTGTGCCTTTCAGCTCTAGGGCAATGTAGCACACCCAGAGCAGAAGTCCTACTTCAGCCAGATCAGGCCTGCAAAGAAACTGCGTTTCACAGGCCTTTGGAAGAGATGTTCCCGGTAGGCTGTAAGAGCACTGTGCAGAGCGAGTTGTTTCTTAGCTTCCCAAAGAGCTGGAAGCAAGATGCTGTGGGGCCCAACTCGCCCTTTGGAAAGAAGCCTGCACGTTGTGCCTTTCAGCTCTAGGGCAATGTAGCACACCCAGAGCAGAAGTCCTACTTCAGCCAGATCAGGCCTGCAAAGAAACTGCGTTTCACAGGCCTTTGGAAGAGATGTTCCCGGTAGGCTGTAAGAGCACTGTGCAGAGCGAGTTGTTTCTTAGCTTCCCAAAGAGCTGGAAGCAAGATGCTGTGGGGCCCAACTCGCCCTTTGGAAAGAAGCCTGCACGTTGTGCCTTTCAGCTCTAGGGCAATGTAGCACACCCAGAGCAGAAGTCCTACTTCAGCCAGATCAGGCCTGCAAAGAAACTGCGTTTCACAGGCCTTTGGAAGAGATGTTCCCGGTAGGCTGTAAGAGCACTGTGCAGAGCGAGTTGTTTCTTAGCTTCCCAAAGAGCTGGAAGCAAGATGCTGTGGGGCCCAACTCGCCCTTTGGAAAGAAGCCTGCACGTTGTGCCTTTCAGCTCTAGGGCAATGTAGCACACCCAGAGCAGAAGTCCTACTTCAGCCAGATCAGGCCTGCAAAGAAACTGCGTTTCACAGGCCTTTGGAAGAGATGTTCCCGGTAGGCTGTAAGAGCACTGTGCAGAGCGAGTTGTTTCTTAGCTTCCCAAAGAGCTGGAAGCAAGATGCTGTGGGGCCCAACTCGCCCTTTGGAAAGAAGCCTGCACGTTGTGCCTTTCAGCTCTAGGGCAAAGTAGCACACCCAGAGCAGAAGTCCTACTTCAGCCAGATCAGGCCTGCAAAGAAACTGCGTTTCACAGGCCTTTGGAAGAGATGTTCCCGGTAGGCTGTAAGAGCACTGTGCAGAGCGAGTTGTTTCTTAGCTTCCCAAAGAGCTGGAAGCAAGATGCTGTGGGGCCCAACTCACCCTTAGGAAAGAAGCCTGCACGTTGTGCCTTTCAGCTCTAGGGCAATGTAGCACACCCAGAGCAGAAGTCCTACTTCAGCCAGATCAGGCCTGCAAAGAAACTGCGTTTCACAGGCCTTTGGAAGAGATGTTCCCGGTAGGCTGTAAGAGCACTGTGCAGAGCGAGTTATTTCTTAGCTTCCGAAAGAGCTGGAAGCAAGATGCTGTGGGCCCAACTCGCCCTTTGGAAAGAAGCCTGCACGTTGTGCCTTTCAGCTCTAGGGCAATGTAGCACACCCAGAGCAGGAGTCCTACTTCAGCCAGATCAGGCCTGCAAAGAAACTGCGTTTCACAGTCCTTTGGAGGAGATGTTCCCGGTAGGCTGTAAGAGCACTGTGCAGAGCGAGTTGTTTCTTAGCTTCCCAAAGAGCTGGAAGCAAGATGCTGTGGGGCCCAACTCACCCTTAGGAAAGAAGCCTGCACGTTGTGCCTTTCAGCTCTAGGGCAATGTAGCACACCCAGAGCAGAAGTCCTACTTCAGCCAGATCAGGCCTGCAAAGAAACTGCGTTTCACAGGCCTTTGGAAGAGATGTTCCCGGTAGGCTGTAAGAGCACTGTGCAGAGCGAGTTGTTTCTTAGCTTCCCAAAGAGCTGGAAGCAAGATGCTGTGGGGCCCAACTCGTCCTTTGGAAAGAAGCCTGCACGTTGTGCCTTTCTGCTCTAGGGCAATGTAGCACACCCAGAGCAGGAGTCCTACTTCAGCCAGATCAGGCCTGCAAAGAAACTGCGTTTCACAGGCCTTTGGAAGAGATGTTCCCGGTAGGCTGTAAGAGCACTGTGCAGAGCGAGTTGTTTCTTAGCTTCCCAAAGAGCTGGAAGCAAGATGCTGTGGGGCCCAACTCGCCCTTTGGAAAGAAGCCTGCACGTTGTGCCTTTCAGCTCTAGGGCAATGCCGCACACTCAGAGCAGAAGTTCTACTTCAAGCAGATCACGCCTGCAAAGAAGCTGCGTTTCACATGCCTTTGGAAGAGATGTTCCCGGTAGGCTGTAAGAGCACTGTGCAGAGCGAGTTGTTTCTTAGCTTCCCAAAGAGCTGGAAGCAAGATGCTGTGGGGCCCAACTCGCCCTTTGGAAAGAAGCCTGCACGTTGTGCCTTTCAGCTCTAGGGCAATGTAGCACACCCAGAGCAGAAGTCCTACTTCAGCCAGATCAGGCCTGCAAAGAAACTGCATTTCACAGGCCTTTGGAAGAGATGTTCCCGGTAGGCTGTAAGAGCACTGTGCAGAGCGAGTTGTTTCTTAGCTTCCCAAAGAGCTGGAAGCAAGATGCTGTGGGGCCCAACTCGCCCTTTGGAAAGAAGCCTGCACGTTGTGCCTTTCAGCTCTAGGGCAACGTAGCACACCCAGAGCAGAAGTCCTACTTCAGCCAGATCAGGCCTGCAAAGAAACTGCGTTTCACAGGCCTTTGGAAGAGATGTTCCCGGTAGGCTGTAAGAGCACTGTGCAGAGCGAGTTGTTTCTTAGCTTCCCAAAGAGCTGGAAGCAAGATGCTGTGGGGCCCAACTCGCCCTTTGGAAAGAAGCCTGCACGTTGTGCCTTTCAGCTCTAGGGCAATGTAGCACACCCAGAGCAGAAGTCCTACTTCAGCCAGATCAGGCCTGCAAAGAAACTGCGTTTCACAGGCCTTTGGAAGAGATGTTCCCGGTAGGCTGTAAGAGCACTGTGCAGAGCGAGTTGTTTCTTAGCTTCCCAAAGAGCTGGAAGCAAGATGCTGTGGGGCCCAACTCGCCCTTTGGAAAGAAGCCTGCACGTTGTGCCTTTCAGCTCTAGGGCAATGTCGCACACTCAGAGCAGAAGTTCTACTTCAAGCAGATCACGCCTGCAAAGAAACTGCGTTTCACAGGCCTTTGGAAGAGATGTTCCCGGTAGGCTGTAAGAGCACTGTGCAGAGCGAGTTGTTTCTTAGCTTCCCAAAGAGCTGGAAGCAAGATGCTGTGGGGCACAACTCGCCCTTTGGAAAGAAGCCTGCACGTTGTGCCTTTCAGCTCTAGGGCAATGTAGCACACCCAGAGCAGAAGTCCTACTTCAGCCAGATCAGGCCTGCAAAGAAACTGCGTTTCACAGGCCTTTGGAAGAGATGTTCCCGGTAGGCTGTAAGAGCACTGTGCAGAGCGAGTTGTTTCTTAGCTTCCCAAAGAGCTGGAAGCAAGATGCTGTGGGGCCCAACTCGCCCTTTGGAAAGAAGCCTGCACGTTGTGCCTTTCAGCTCTAGGGCAACGTAGCACACCCAGAGCAGAAGTCCTACTTCAGCCAGATCAGGCCTGCAAAGAAACTGCGTTTCACAGGCCTTTGGAAGAGATGTTCCCGGTAGGCTGTAAGAGCACTGTGCAGAGCGAGTTGTTTCTTAGCTTCCCAAAGAGCTGGAAGCAAGATGCTGTGGGGCCCAACTCGCCCTTTGGAAAGAAGCCTGCACGTTGTGCCTTTCAGCTCTAGGGCAATGTAGCACACCCAGAGCAGAAGTCCTACTTCAGCCAGATCAGGCCTGCAAAGAAACTGCGTTTCACAGGCCTTTGGAAGAGATGTTCCCGGTAGGCTGTAAGAGCACTGTGCAGAGCGAGTTGTTTCTTAGCTTCCCAAAGAGCTGGAAGCAAGATGCTGTGGGGCCCAACTCGCCCTTTGGAAAGAAGCCTGCACGTTGTGCCTTTCAGCTCTAGGGCAATGTCGCACACTCAGAGCAGAAGTTCTACTTCAACCAGATCACGCCTGCAAAGAAACTGCATTTCACATGCCTTTGGAAGAGATGTTCCCGGTAGGCTGTAAGAGCACTGTGCAGAGCGAGTTGTTTCTTAGCTTCCCAAAGAGCTGGAAGCAAGATGCTGTGGGGCCCAACTCGCCCTTTGGAAAGAAGCCTGCACGTTGTGCCTTTCAGCTCTAGGGCAATGTAGCACACCCAGAGCAGAAGTCCTACTTCAGCCAGATCAGGCCTGCAAAGAAACTGCGTTTCACAGGCCTTTGGAAGAGATGTTCCCGGTAGGCTGTAAGAGCACTGTGCAGAGCGAGTTGTTTCTTAGCTTCCCAAAGAGCTGGAAGCAAGATGCTGTGGGGCCCAACTCGCCCTTTGGAAAGAAGCCTGCACGTTGTGCCTTTCAGCTCTAGGGCAACGTAGCACACCCAGAGCAGAAGTCCTACTTCAGCCAGATCAGGCCTGCAAAGAAACTGCGTTTCACAGGCCTTTGGAAGAGATGTTCCCGGTAGGCTGTAAGAGCACTGTGCAGAGCGAGTTGTTTCTTAGCTTCCCAAAGAGCTGGAAGCAAGATGCTGTGGGGCCCAACTCGTCCTTTGGAAAGAAGCCTGCACGTTGTGCCTTTCAGCTCTAGGGCAATGTAGCACACCCAGAGCAGAAGTCCTACTTCAGCCAGATCAGGCCTGCAAAGAAACTGCGTTTCACAGGCCTTTGGAAGAGATGTTCCCGGTAGGCTGTAAGAGCACTGTGCAGAGCGAGTTGTTTCTTAGCTTCCCAAAGAGCTGGAAGCAAGATGCTGTGGGGCCCAACTCGCCCTTTGGAAAGAAGCCTGCACGTTGTGCCTTTCAGCTCTAGGGCAATGTCGCACACCCAGAGCAGAAGTCCTACTTCAACCAGATCACGCCTGCAAAGAAACTGCGTTTCACAGGCCTTTGGAAGAGATGTTCCCGGTAGGCTGTAAGAGCACTGTGCAGAGCGAGTTGTTTCTTAGCTTCCCAAAGAGCTGGAAGCAAGATGCTGTGGGGCCCAACTCGCCCTTTGGAAAGAAGCCTGCACGTTGTGCCTTTCAGCTCTAGGGCAATGTAGCACACCCAGAGCAGAAGTCCTACTTCAGCCAGATCAGGCCTGCAAAGAAACTGCGTTTCACAGGCCTTTGGAAGAGATGTTCCCGGTAGGCTGTAAGAGCACTGTGCAGAGCGAGTTGTTTCTTAGCTTCCCAAAGAGCTGGAAGCAAGATGCTGTGGGGCCCAACTCGCCCTTTGGAAAGAAGCCTGCACGTTGTGCCTTTCAGCTCTAGGGCAACGTAGCACACCCAGAGCAGAAGTCCTACTTCAGCCAGATCAGGCCTGCAAAGAAACTGCGTTTCACAGGCCTTTGGAAGAGATGTTCCCGGTAGGCTGTAAGAGCACTGTGCAGAGCGAGTTGTTTCTTAGCTTCCCAAAGAGCTGGAAGCAAGATGCTGTGGGGCCCAACTCACCCTTAGGAAAGAAGCCTGCACGTTGTGCCTTTCAGCTCTAGGGCAACGTAGCACACCCAGAGCAGAAGTCCTACTTCAGCCAGATCAGGCCTGCAAAGAAACTGCGTTTCACAGGCCTTTGGAAGAGATGTTCCCGGTAGGCTGTAAGAGCACTGTGCAGAGCGAGTTGTTTCTTAGCTTCCCAAAGAGCTGGAAGCAAGATGCTGTGGGGCCCAACTCGTCCTTTGGAAAGAAGCCTGCACGTTGTGCCTTTCAGCTCTAGGGCAATGTAGCACACCCAGAGCAGAAGTCCTACTTCAGCCAGATCAGGCCTGCAAAGAAACTGCGTTTCACAGGCCTTTGGAAGAGATGTTCCCGGTAGGCTGTAAGAGCACTGTGCAGAGCGAGTTGTTTCTTAGCTTCCCAAAGAGCTGGAAGCAAGATGCTGTGGGGCCCAACTCGCCCTTTGGAAAGAAGCCTGCACGTTGTGCCTTTCAGCTCTAGGGCAATGTAGCACACCCAGAGCAGAAGTCCTACTTCAACCAGATCAGGCCTGCAAAGAAACTGCGTTTCACATGCCTTTGGAAGAGATGTTCCCGGTAGGCTGTAAGAGCACTGTGCAGAGCGAGTTGTTTCTTAGCTTCCCAAAGAGCTGGAAGCAAGATGCTGTGGGGCCCAACTCGCCCTTTGGAAAGAAGCCTGCACGTTGTGCCTTTCAGCTCTAGGGCAATGTAGCACACCCAGAGCAGAAGTCCTACTTCAGCCAGATCAGGCCTGCAAAGAAACTGCGTTTCACAGGCCTTTGGAAGAGATGTTCCCGGTAGGCTGTAAGAGCACTGTGCAGAGCGAGTTGTTTCTTAGCTTCCCAAAGAGCTGGAAGCAAGATGCTGTGGGGCCCAACTCGCCCTTTGGAAAGAAGCCTGCACGTTGTGCCTTTCAGCTCTAGGGCAAAGTAGCACACCCAGAGCAGAAGTCCTACTTCAGCCAGATCAGGCCTGCAAAGAAACTGCGTTTCACAGGCCTTTGGAAGAGATGTTCCCGGTAGGCTGTAAGAGCACTGTGCAGAGCGAGTTGTTTCTTAGCTTCCCAAAGAGCTGGAAGCAAGATGCTGTGGGGCCCAACTCGCCCTTTGGAAAGAAGCCTGCACGTTGTGCCTTTCAGCTCTAGGGCAATGTAGCACACCCAGAGCAGAAGTCCTACTTCAACCAGATCAGGACTGCAAAGAAACTGCGTTTCACAGGCCTTTGGAAGAGATGTTCCCGGTAGGCTGTAAGAGCACTGTGCAGAGCGAGTTGTTTCTTAGCTTCCCAAAGAGCTGAAAGCAAGATGCTGTGGGGCCCAACTCGCCCTTTGGAAAGAAGCCTGCACCTTGTGCCTTTCAGCTCTAGGGCAATGTAGCACACCCAGAGCAGAAGTCCTACTTCAGCCAGATCAGGCCTGCAAAGAAACTGCGTTTCACAGGCCTTTGGAAGAGATGTTCCCAGTAGGCTGTAAGAGCACTGTGCAGAGCGAGTTGTTTCTTAGCTTTTCAAAGAGCTGGAAGCAAGATGCTGTGGGGCCCAACTCGCCCTTTGGAAAGAAGCCTGCACGTTGTGCCTTTCAGCTCTAGGGCAATGTAGCACACCCAGAGCAGAAGTCCTACTTCAGCCAGATCAGGCCTGCAAAGAAACTGCGTTTCACAGGCCTTTGGAAGAGATGTTCCCGGTAGGCTGTAAGAGCACTGTGCAGAGCGAGTTGTTTCTTAGCTTCCCAAAGAGCTGGAAGCAAGATGCTGTGGGGCCCAACTCGCCCTTTGGAAAGAAGCCTGCACGTTGTGCCTTTCAGCTCTAGGGCAAAGTAGCACACCCAGAGCAGAAGTCCTACTTCAGCCAGATCAGGCCTGCAAAGAAACTGCGTTTCACAGGCCTTTGGAAGAGATGTTCCCGGTAGGCTGTAAGAGCACTGTGCAGAGCGAGTTGTTTCTTAGCTTCCCAAAGAGCTGGAAGCAAGATGCTGTGGGGCCCAACTCGCCCTTTGGAAAGAAGCCTGCACGTTGTGCCTTTCAGCTCTAGGGCAAAGTAGCACACCCAGAGCAGAAGTCCTACTTCAGCCAGATCAGGCCTGCAAAGAAACTGCGTTTCACAGGCCTTTGGAAGAGATGTTCCCGGTAGGCTGTAAGAGCACTGTGCAGAGCGAGTTGTTTCTTAGCTTCCCAAAGAGCTGGAAGCAAGATGCTGTGGGGCCCAACTCGCCCTTTGGAAAGAAGCCTGCACGTTGTGCCTTTCAGCTCTAGGGCAAAGTAGCACACCCAGAGCAGAAGTCCTACTTCAGCCAGATCAGGCCTGCAAAGAAACTGCGTTTCACAGGCCTTTGGAAGAGATGTTCCCGGTAGGCTGTAAGAGCACTGTGCAGAGCGAGTTGTTTCTTAGCTTCCCAAAGAGCTGGAAGCAAGATGCTGTGGGGCCCAACTCGCCCTTTGGAAAGAAGCCTGCACGTTGTGCCTTTCAGCTCTAGGGCAATGTAGCACACCCAGAGCAGAAGTCCTACTTCAGCCAGATCAGGCCTGCAAAGAAACTGCGTTTCACAGGCCTTTGGAAGAGATGTTCCCGCTAGGCTGTAAGAGCACTGTGCAGAGCGAGTTGTTTCTTAGCTTTTCAAAGAGCTGGAAGCAAGATGCTGTGGGGCCCAACTCGCCCTTTGGAAAGAAGCCTGCACGTTGTGCCTTTCAGCTCTAGGGCAAAGTAGCACACCCAGAGCAGAAGTCCTACTTCAGCCAGATCAGGCCTGCAAAGAAACTGCGTTTCACAGGCCTTTGGAAGAGATGTTCCCGGTAGGCTGTAAGAGCACTGTGCAGAGCGAGTTGTTTCTTAGCTTCCCAAAGAGCTGGAAGCAAGATGCTGTGGGGCCCAACTCGCCCTTTGGAAAGAAGCCTGCACGTTGTGCCTTTCAGCTCTAGGGCAAAGTAGCACACCCAGAGCAGAAGTCCTACTTCAGCCAGATCAGGCCTGCAAAGAAACTGCGTTTCACAGGCCTTTGGAAGAGATGTTCCCGGTAGGCTGTAAGAGCACTGTGCAGAGCGAGTTGTTTCTTAGCTTCCCAAAGAGCTGGAAGCAAGATGCTGTGGGGCCCAACTCGCCCTTTGGAAAGAAGCCTGCACGTTGTGCCTTTCAGCTCTAGGGCAAAGTAGCACACCCAGAGCAGAAGTCCTACTTCAGCCAGATCAGGCCTGCAAAGAAACTGCGTTTCACAGGCCTTTGGAAGAGATGTTCCCGGTAGGCTGTAAGAGCACTGTGCAGAGCGAGTTGTTTCTTAGCTTCCCAAAGAGCTGGAAGCAAGATGCTGTGGGGCCCAACTCGCCCTTTGGAAAGAAGCCTGCACGTTGTGCCTTTCAGCTCTAGGGCAAAGTAGCACACCCAGAGCAGAAGTCCTACTTCAGCCAGATCAGGCCTGCAAAGAAACTGCGTTTCACAGGCCTTTGGAAGAGATGTTCCCGGTAGGCTGTAAGAGCACTGTGCAGAGCGAGTTGTTTCTTAGCTTCCCAAAGAGCTGGAAGCAAGATGCTGTGGGGCCCAACTCGCCCTTTGGAAAGAAGCCTGCACGTTGTGCCTTTCAGCTCTAGGGCAAAGTAGCACACCCAGAGCAGAAGTCCTACTTCAGCCAGATCAGGCCTGCAAAGAAACTGCGTTTCACAGGCCTTTGGAAGAGATGTTCCCGGTAGGCTGTAAGAGCACTGTGCAGAGCGAGTTGTTTCTTAGCTTCCCAAAGAGCTGGAAGCAAGATGCTGTGGGGCCCAACTCGCCCTTTGGAAAGAAGCCTGCACGTTGTGCCTTTCAGCTCTAGGGCAAAGTAGCACACCCAGAGCAGAAGTCCTACTTCAGCCAGATCAGGCCTGCAAAGAAACTGCGTTTCACAGGCCTTTGGAAGAGATGTTCCCGGTAGGCTGTAAGAGCACTGTGCAGAGCGAGTTGTTTCTTAGCTTCCCAAAGAGCTGGAAGCAAGATGCTGTGGGGCCCAACTCGCCCTTTGGAAAGAAGCCTGCACGTTGTGCCTTTCAGCTCTAGGGCAAAGTAGCACACCCAGAGCAGAAGTCCTACTTCAGCCAGATCAGGCCTGCAAAGAAACTGCGTTTCACAGGCCTTTGGAAGAGATGTTCCCGGTAGGCTGTAAGAGCACTGTGCAGAGCGAGTTGTTTCTTAGCTTCCCAAAGAGCTGGAAGCAAGATGCTGTGGGGCCCAACTCGCCCTTTGGAAAGAAGCCTGCACGTTGTGCCTTTCAGCTCTAGGGCAAAGTAGCACACCCAGAGCAGAAGTCCTACTTCAGCCAGATCAGGCCTGCAAAGAAACTGCGTTTCACAGGCCTTTGGAAGAGATGTTCCCGGTAGGCTGTAAGAGCACTGTGCAGAGCGAGTTGTTTCTTAGCTTCCCAAAGAGCTGGAAGCAAGATGCTGTGGGGCCCAACTCGCCCTTTGGAAAGAAGCCTGCACGTTGTGCCTTTCAGCTCTAGGGCAAAGTAGCACACCCAGAGCAGAAGTCCTACTTCAGCCAGATCAGGCCTGCAAAGAAACTGCGTTTCACAGGCCTTTGGAAGAGATGTTCCCGGTAGGCTGTAAGAGCACTGTGCAGAGCGAGTTGTTTCTTAGCTTCCCAAAGAGCTGGAAGCAAGATGCTGTGGGGCCCAACTCGCCCTTTGGAAAGAAGCCTGCACGTTGTGCCTTTCAGCTCTAGGGCAAAGTAGCACACCCAGAGCAGAAGTCCTACTTCAGCCAGATCAGGCCTGCAAAGAAACTGCGTTTCACAGGCCTTTGGAAGAGATGTTCCCGGTAGGCTGTAAGAGCACTGTGCAGAGCGAGTTGTTTCTTAGCTTCCCAAAGAGCTGGAAGCAAGATGCTGTGGGGCCCAACTCGCCCTTTGGAAAGAAGCCTGCACGTTGTGCCTTTCAGCTCTAGGGCAAAGTAGCACACCCAGAGCAGAAGTCCTACTTCAGCCAGATCAGGCCTGCAAAGAAACTGCGTTTCACAGGCCTTTGGAAGAGATGTTCCCGGTAGGCTGTAAGAGCACTGTGCAGAGCGAGTTGTTTCTTAGCTTCCCAAAGAGCTGGAAGCAAGATGCTGTGGGGCCCAACTCGCCCTTTGGAAAGAAGCCTGCACGTTGTGCCTTTCAGCTCTAGGGCAAAGTAGCACACCCAGAGCAGAAGTCCTACTTCAGCCAGATCAGGCCTGCAAAGAAACTGCGTTTCACAGGCCTTTGGAAGAGATGTTCCCGGTAGGCTGTAAGAGCACTGTGCAGAGCGAGTTGTTTCTTAGCTTCCCAAAGAGCTGGAAGCAAGATGCTGTGGGGCCCAACTCGCCCTTTGGAAAGAAGCCTGCACGTTGTGCCTTTCAGCTCTAGGGCAAAGTAGCACACCCAGAGCAGAAGTCCTACTTCAGCCAGATCAGGCCTGCAAAGAAACTGCGTTTCACAGGCCTTTGGAAGAGATGTTCCCGGTAGGCTGTAAGAGCACTGTGCAGAGCGAGTTGTTTCTTAGCTTCCCAAAGAGCTGGAAGCAAGATGCTGTGGGGCCCAACTCGCCCTTTGGAAAGAAGCCTGCACGTTGTGCCTTTCAGCTCTAGGGCAAAGTAGCACACCCAGAGCAGAAGTCCTACTTCAGCCAGATCAGGCCTGCAAAGAAACTGCGTTTCACAGGCCTTTGGAAGAGATGTTCCCGGTAGGCTGTAAGAGCACTGTGCAGAGCGAGTTGTTTCTTAGCTTCCCAAAGAGCTGGAAGCAAGATGCTGTGGGGCCCAACTCGCCCTTTGGAAAGAAGCCTGCACGTTGTGCCTTTCAGCTCTAGGGCAAAGTAGCACACCCAGAGCAGAAGTCCTACTTCAGCCAGATCAGGCCTGCAAAGAAACTGCGTTTCACAGGCCTTTGGAAGAGATGTTCCCGCTAGGCTGTAAGAGCACTGTGCAGAGCGAGTTGTTTCTTAGCTTCTCAAAGAGCTGGAAGCAAGATGCTGTGGGGCCCAACTCGCCCTTTGGAAAGAAGCCTGCACGTTGTGCCTTTCAGCTCTAGGGCAAAGTAGCACACCCAGAGCAGAAGTCCTACTTCAGCCAGATCAGGCCTGCAAAGAAACTGCGTTTCACAGGCCTTTGGAAGAGATGTTCCCGGTAGGCTGTAAGAGCACTGTGCAGAGCGAGTTGTTTCTTAGCTTCCCAAAGAGCTGGAAGCAAGATGCTGTGGGGCCCAACTCGCCCTTTGGAAAGAAGCCTGCACGTTGTGCCTTTCAGCTCTAGGGCAAAGTAGCACACCCAGAGCAGAAGTCCTACTTCAGCCAGATCAGGCCTGCAAAGAAACTGCGTTTCACAGGCCTTTGGAAGAGATGTTCCCGGTAGGCTGTAAGAGCACTGTGCAGAGCGAGTTGTTTCTTAGCTTCCCAAAGAGCTGGAAGCAAGATGCTGTGGGGCCCAACTCGCCCTTTGGAAAGAAGCCTGCACGTTGTGCCTTTCAGCTCTAGGGCAAAGTAGCACACCCAGAGCAGAAGTCCTACTTCAGCCAGATCAGGCCTGCAAAGAAACTGCGTTTCACAGGCCTTTGGAAGAGATGTTCCCGGTAGGCTGTAAGAGCACTGTGCAGAGCGAGTTGTTTCTTAGCTTCCCAAAGAGCTGGAAGCAAGATGCTGTGGGGCCCAACTCGCCCTTTGGAAAGAAGCCTGCACGTTGTGCCTTTCAGCTCTAGGGCAAAGTAGCACACCCAGAGCAGAAGTCCTACTTCAGCCAGATCAGGCCTGCAAAGAAACTGCGTTTCACAGGCCTTTGGAAGAGATGTTCCCGGTAGGCTGTAAGAGCACTGTGCAGAGCGAGTTGTTTCTTAGCTTCCCAAAGAGCTGGAAGCAAGATGCTGTGGGGCCCAACTCGCCCTTTGGAAAGAAGCCTGCACGTTGTGCCTTTCAGCTCTAGGGCAAAGTAGCACACCCAGAGCAGAAGTCCTACTTCAGCCAGATCAGGCCTGCAAAGAAACTGCGTTTCACAGGCCTTTGGAAGAGATGTTCCCGGTAGGCTGTAAGAGCACTGTGCAGAGCGAGTTGTTTCTTAGCTTCCCAAAGAGCTGGAAGCAAGATGCTGTGGGGCCCAACTCGCCCTTTGGAAAGAAGCCTGCACGTTGTGCCTTTCAGCTCTAGGGCAAAGTAGCACACCCAGAGCAGAAGTCCTACTTCAGCCAGATCAGGCCTGCAAAGAAACTGCGTTTCACAGGCCTTTGGAAGAGATGTTCCCACTAGGCTGTAAGAGCACTGTGCAGAGCGAGTTGTTTCTTAGCTTCTCAAAGAGCTGGAAGCAAGATGCTGTGGGGCCCAACTCGCCCTTTGGAAAGAAGCCTGCACGTTGTGCCTTTCAGCTCTAGGGCAAAGTAGCACACCCAGAGCAGAAGTCCTACTTCAGCCAGATCAGGCCTGCAAAGAAACTGCGTTTCACAGGCCTTTGGAAGAGATGTTCCCGGTAGGCTGTAAGAGCACTGTGCAGAGCGAGTTGTTTCTTAGCTTCCCAAAGAGCTGGAAGCAAGATGCTGTGGGGCCCAACTCGCCCTTTGGAAAGAAGCCTGCACGTTGTGCCTTTCAGCTCTAGGGCAAAGTAGCACACCCAGAGCAGAAGTCCTACTTCAGCCAGATCAGGCCTGCAAAGAAACTGCGTTTCACAGGCCTTTGGAAGAGATGTTCCCGGTAGGCTGTAAGAGCACTGTGCAGAGCGAGTTGTTTCTTAGCTTCCCAAAGAGCTGGAAGCAAGATGCTGTGGGGCCCAACTCGCCCTTTGGAAAGAAGCCTGCACGTTGTGCCTTTCAGCTCTAGGGCAAAGTAGCACACCCAGAGCAGAAGTCCTACTTCAGCCAGATCAGGCCTGCAAAGAAACTGCGTTTCACAGGCCTTTGGAAGAGATGTTCCCGGTAGGCTGTAAGAGCACTGTGCAGAGCGAGTTGTTTCTTAGCTTCCCAAAGAGCTGGAAGCAAGATGCTGTGGGGCCCAACTCGCCCTTTGGAAAGAAGCCTGCACGTTGTGCCTTTCAGCTCTAGGGCAAAGTAGCACACCCAGAGCAGAAGTCCTACTTCAGCCAGATCAGGCCTGCAAAGAAACTGCGTTTCACAGGCCTTTGGAAGAGATGTTCCCGGTAGGCTGTAAGAGCACTGTGCAGAGCGAGTTGTTTCTTAGCTTCCCAAAGAGCTGGAAGCAAGATGCTGTGGGGCCCAACTCGCCCTTTGGAAAGAAGCCTGCACGTTGTGCCTTTCAGCTCTAGGGCAAAGTAGCACACCCAGAGCAGAAGTCCTACTTCAGCCAGATCAGGCCTGCAAAGAAACTGCGTTTCACAGGCCTTTGGAAGAGATGTTCCCGGTAGGCTGTAAGAGCACTGTGCAGAGCGAGTTGTTTCTTAGCTTCCCAAAGAGCTGGAAGCAAGATGCTGTGGGGCCCAACTCGCCCTTTGGAAAGAAGCCTGCACGTTGTGCCTTTCAGCTCTAGGGCAAAGTAGCACACCCAGAGCAGAAGTCCTACTTCAGCCAGATCAGGCCTGCAAAGAAACTGCGTTTCACAGGCCTTTGGAAGAGATGTTCCCGCTAGGCTGTAAGAGCACTGTGCAGAGCGAGTTGTTTCTTAGCTTCCCAAAGAGCTGGAAGCAAGATGCTGTGGGGCCCAACTCGCCCTTTGGAAAGAAGCCTGCACGTTGTGCCTTTCAGCTCTAGGGCAAAGTAGCACACCCAGAGCAGAAGTCCTACTTCAGCCAGATCAGGCCTGCAAAGAAACTGCGTTTCACAGGCCTTTGGAAGAGATGTTCCCGGTAGGCTGTAAGAGCACTGTGCAGAGCGAGTTGTTTCTTAGCTTCCCAAAGAGCTGGAAGCAAGATGCTGTGGGGCCCAACTCGCCCTTTGGAAAGAAGCCTGCACGTTGTGCCTTTCAGCTCTAGGGCAAAGTAGCACACCCAGAGCAGAAGTCCTACTTCAGCCAGATCAGGCCTGCAAAGAAACTGCGTTTCACAGGCCTTTGGAAGAGATGTTCCCGGTAGGCTGTAAGAGCACTGTGCAGAGCGAGTTGTTTCTTAGCTTCCCAAAGAGCTGGAAGCAAGATGCTGTGGGGCCCAACTCGCCCTTTGGAAAGAAGCCTGCACGTTGTGCCTTTCAGCTCTAGGGCAAAGTAGCACACCCAGAGCAGAAGTCCTACTTCAGCCAGATCAGGCCTGCAAAGAAACTGCGTTTCACAGGCCTTTGGAAGAGATGTTCCCGCTAGGCTGTAAGAGCACTGTGCAGAGCGAGTTGTTTCTTAGCTTCCCAAAGAGCTGGAAGCAAGATGCTGTGGGGCCCAACTCGCCCTTTGGAAAGAAGCCTGCACGTTGTGCCTTTCAGCTCTAGGGCAAAGTAGCACACCCAGAGCAGAAGTCCTACTTCAGCCAGATCAGGCCTGCAAAGAAACTGCGTTTCACAGGCCTTTGGAAGAGATGTTCCCGGTAGGCTGTAAGAGCACTGTGCAGAGCGAGTTGTTTCTTAGCTTCCCAAAGAGCTGGAAGCAAGATGCTGTGGGGCCCAACTCGCCCTTTGGAAAGAAGCCTGCACGTTGTGCCTTTCAGCTCTAGGGCAAAGTAGCACACCCAGAGCAGAAGTCCTACTTCAGCCAGATCAGGCCTGCAAAGAAACTGCGTTTCACAGGCCTTTGGAAGAGATGTTCCCGGTAGGCTGTAAGAGCACTGTGCAGAGCGAGTTGTTTCTTAGCTTCCCAAAGAGCTGGAAGCAAGATGCTGTGGGGCCCAACTCGCCCTTTGGAAAGAAGCCTGCACGTTGTGCCTTTCAGCTCTAGGGCAAAGTAGCACACCCAGAGCAGAAGTCCTACTTCAGCCAGATCAGGCCTGCAAAGAAACTGCGTTTCACAGGCCTTTGGAAGAGATGTTCCCGCTAGGCTGTAAGAGCACTGTGCAGAGCGAGTTGTTTCTTAGCTTCCCAAAGAGCTGGAAGCAAGATGCTGTGGGGCCCAACTCGCCCTTTGGAAAGAAGCCTGCACGTTGTGCCTTTCAGCTCTAGGGCAAAGTAGCACACCCAGAGCAGAAGTCCTACTTCAGCCAGATCAGGCCTGCAAAGAAACTGCGTTTCACAGGCCTTTGGAAGAGATGTTCCCGGTAGGCTGTAAGAGCACTGTGCAGAGCGAGTTGTTTCTTAGCTTCCCAAAGAGCTGGAAGCAAGATGCTGTGGGGCCCAACTCGCCCTTTGGAAAGAAGCCTGCACGTTGTGCCTTTCAGCTCTAGGGCAAAGTAGCACACCCAGAGCAGAAGTCCTACTTCAGCCAGATCAGGCCTGCAAAGAAACTGCGTTTCACAGGCCTTTGGAAGAGATGTTCCCGGTAGGCTGTAAGAGCACTGTGCAGAGCGAGTTGTTTCTTAGCTTCCCAAAGAGCTGGAAGCAAGATGCTGTGGGGCCCAACTCGCCCTTTGGAAAGAAGCCTGCACGTTGTGCCTTTCAGCTCTAGGGCAAAGTAGCACACCCAGAGCAGAAGTCCTACTTCAGCCAGATCAGGCCTGCAAAGAAACTGCGTTTCACAGGCCTTTGGAAGAGATGTTCCCGGTAGGCTGTAAGAGCACTGTGCAGAGCGAGTTGTTTCTTAGCTTCCCAAAGAGCTGGAAGCAAGATGCTGTGGGGCCCAACTCGCCCTTTGGAAAGAAGCCTGCACGTTGTGCCTTTCAGCTCTAGGGCAAAGTAGCACACCCAGAGCAGAAGTCCTACTTCAGCCAGATCAGGCCTGCAAAGAAACTGCGTTTCACAGGCCTTTGGAAGAGATGTTCCCGGTAGGCTGTAAGAGCACTGTGCAGAGCGAGTTGTTTCTTAGCTTCCCAAAGAGCTGGAAGCAAGATGCTGTGGGGCCCAACTCGCCCTTTGGAAAGAAGCCTGCACGTTGTGCCTTTCAGCTCTAGGGCAATGTAGCACACCCAGAGCAGAAGTCCTACTTCAGCCAGATCAGGCCTGCAAAGAAACTGCGTTTCACAGGCCTTTGGAAGAGATGTTCCCGGTAGGCTGTAAGAGCACTGTGCAGAGCGAGTTGTTTCTTAGCTTCCCAAAGAGCTGGAAGCAAGATGCTGTGGGGCCCAACTCGCCCTTTGGAAAGAAGCCTGCACGTTGTGCCTTTCAGCTCTAGGGCAAAGTAGCACACCCAGAGCAGAAGTCCTACTTCAGCCAGATCAGGCCTGCAAAGAAACTGCGTTTCACAGGCCTTTGGAAGAGATGTTCCCGGTAGGCTGTAAGAGCACTGTGCAGAGCGAGTTGTTTCTTAGCTTCCCAAAGAGCTGGAAGCAAGATGCTGTGGGGCCCAACTCGCCCTTTGGAAAGAAGCCTGCACGTTGTGCCTTTCAGCTCTAGGGCAAAGTAGCACACCCAGAGCAGAAGTCCTACTTCAGCCAGATCAGGCCTGCAAAGAAACTGCGTTTCACAGGCCTTTGGAAGAGATGTTCCCGGTAGGCTGTAAGAGCACTGTGCAGAGCGAGTTGTTTCTTAGCTTCCCAAAGAGCTGGAAGCAAGATGCTGTGGGGCCCAACTCGCCCTTTGGAAAGAAGCCTGCACGTTGTGCCTTTCAGCTCTAGGGCAAAGTAGCACACCCAGAGCAGAAGTCCTACTTCAGCCAGATCAGGCCTGCAAAGAAACTGCGTTTCACAGGCCTTTGGAAGAGATGTTCCCGGTAGGCTGTAAGAGCACTGTGCAGAGCGAGTTGTTTCTTAGCTTCCCAAAGAGCTGGAAGCAAGATGCTGTGGGGCCCAACTCGCCCTTTGGAAAGAAGCCTGCACGTTGTGCCTTTCAGCTCTAGGGCAAAGTAGCACACCCAGAGCAGAAGTCCTACTTCAGCCAGATCAGGCCTGCAAAGAAACTGCGTTTCACAGGCCTTTGGAAGAGATGTTCCCGGTAGGCTGTAAGAGCACTGTGCAGAGCGAGTTGTTTCTTAGCTTCCCAAAGAGCTGGAAGCAAGATGCTGTGGGGCCCAACTCGCCCTTTGGAAAGAAGCCTGCACGTTGTGCCTTTCAGCTCTAGGGCAAAGTAGCACACCCAGAGCAGAAGTCCTACTTCAGCCAGATCAGGCCTGCAAAGAAACTGCGTTTCACAGGCCTTTGGAAGAGATGTTCCCGGTAGGCTGTAAGAGCACTGTGCAGAGCGAGTTGTTTCTTAGCTTCCCAAAGAGCTGGAAGCAAGATGCTGTGGGGCCCAACTCGCCCTTTGGAAAGAAGCCTGCACGTTGTGCCTTTCAGCTCTAGGGCAAAGTAGCACACCCAGAGCAGAAGTCCTACTTCAGCCAGATCAGGCCTGCAAAGAAACTGCGTTTCACAGGCCTTTGGAAGAGATGTTCCCGGTAGGCTGTAAGAGCACTGTGCAGAGCGAGTTGTTTCTTAGCTTCCCAAAGAGCTGGAAGCAAGATGCTGTGGGGCCCAACTCGCCCTTTGGAAAGAAGCCTGCACGTTGTGCCTTTCAGCTCTAGGGCAAAGTAGCACACCCAGAGCAGAAGTCCTACTTCAGCCAGATCAGGCCTGCAAAGAAACTGCGTTTCACAGGCCTTTGGAAGAGATGTTCCCGGTAGGCTGTAAGAGCACTGTGCAGAGCGAGTTGTTTCTTAGCTTCCCAAAGAGCTGGAAGCAAGATGCTGTGGGGCCCAACTCGCCCTTTGGAAAGAAGCCTGCACGTTGTGCCTTTCAGCTCTAGGGCAAAGTAGCACACCCAGAGCAGAAGTCCTACTTCAGCCAGATCAGGCCTGCAAAGAAACTGCGTTTCACAGGCCTTTGGAAGAGATGTTCCCGGTAGGCTGTAAGAGCACTGTGCAGAGCGAGTTGTTTCTTAGCTTCCCAAAGAGCTGGAAGCAAGATGCTGTGGGGCCCAACTCGCCCTTTGGAAAGAAGCCTGCACGTTGTGCCTTTCAGCTCTAGGGCAAAGTAGCACACCCAGAGCAGAAGTCCTACTTCAGCCAGATCAGGCCTGCAAAGAAACTGCGTTTCACAGGCCTTTGGAAGAGATGTTCCCGGTAGGCTGTAAGAGCACTGTGCAGAGCGAGTTGTTTCTTAGCTTCCCAAAGAGCTGGAAGCAAGATGCTGTGGGGCCCAACTCGCCCTTTGGAAAGAAGCCTGCACGTTGTGCCTTTCAGCTCTAGGGCAAAGTAGCACACCCAGAGCAGAAGTCCTACTTCAGCCAGATCAGGCCTGCAAAGAAACTGCGTTTCACAGGCCTTTGGAAGAGATGTTCCCGGTAGGCTGTAAGAGCACTGTGCAGAGCGAGTTGTTTCTTAGCTTCCCAAAGAGCTGGAAGCAAGATGCTGTGGGGCCCAACTCGCCCTTTGGAAAGAAGCCTGCACGTTGTGCCTTTCAGCTCTAGGGCAAAGTAGCACACCCAGAGCAGAAGTCCTACTTCAGCCAGATCAGGCCTGCAAAGAAACTGCGTTTCACAGGCCTTTGGAAGAGATGTTCCCGGTAGGCTGTAAGAGCACTGTGCAGAGCGAGTTGTTTCTTAGCTTCCCAAAGAGCTGGAAGCAAGATGCTGTGGGGCCCAACTCGCCCTTTGGAAAGAAGCCTGCACGTTGTGCCTTTCAGCTCTAGGGCAAAGTAGCACACCCAGAGCAGAAGTCCTACTTCAGCCAGATCAGGCCTGCAAAGAAACTGCGTTTCACAGGCCTTTGGAAGAGATGTTCCCGGTAGGCTGTAAGAGCACTGTGCAGAGCGAGTTGTTTCTTAGCTTCCCAAAGAGCTGGAAGCAAGATGCTGTGGGGCCCAACTCGCCCTTTGGAAAGAAGCCTGCACGTTGTGCCTTTCAGCTCTAGGGCAAAGTAGCACACCCAGAGCAGAAGTCCTACTTCAGCCAGATCAGGCCTGCAAAGAAACTGCGTTTCACAGGCCTTTGGAAGAGATGTTCCCGGTAGGCTGTAAGAGCACTGTGCAGAGCGAGTTGTTTCTTAGCTTCCCAAAGAGCTGGAAGCAAGATGCTGTGGGGCCCAACTCGCCCTTTGGAAAGAAGCCTGCACGTTGTGCCTTTCAGCTCTAGGGCAAAGTAGCACACCCAGAGCAGAAGTCCTACTTCAGCCAGATCAGGCCTGCAAAGAAACTGCGTTTCACAGGCCTTTGGAAGAGATGTTCCCGGTAGGCTGTAAGAGCACTGTGCAGAGCGAGTTGTTTCTTAGCTTCCCAAAGAGCTGGAAGCAAGATGCTGTGGGGCCCAACTCGCCCTTTGGAAAGAAGCCTGCACGTTGTGCCTTTCAGCTCTAGGGCAAAGTAGCACACCCAGAGCAGAAGTCCTACTTCAGCCAGATCAGGCCTGCAAAGAAACTGCGTTTCACAGGCCTTTGGAAGAGATGTTCCCGGTAGGCTGTAAGAGCACTGTGCAGAGCGAGTTGTTTCTTAGCTTCCCAAAGAGCTGGAAGCAAGATGCTGTGGGGCCCAACTCGCCCTTTGGAAAGAAGCCTGCACGTTGTGCCTTTCAGCTCTAGGGCAAAGTAGCACACCCAGAGCAGAAGTCCTACTTCAGCCAGATCAGGCCTGCAAAGAAACTGCGTTTCACAGGCCTTTGGAAGAGATGTTCCCGGTAGGCTGTAAGAGCACTGTGCAGAGCGAGTTGTTTCTTAGCTTCCCAAAGAGCTGGAAGCAAGATGCTGTGGGGCCCAACTCGCCCTTTGGAAAGAAGCCTGCACGTTGTGCCTTTCAGCTCTAGGGCAAAGTAGCACACCCAGAGCAGAAGTCCTACTTCAGCCAGATCAGGCCTGCAAAGAAACTGCGTTTCACAGGCCTTTGGAAGAGATGTTCCCGGTAGGCTGTAAGAGCACTGTGCAGAGCGAGTTGTTTCTTAGCTTCCCAAAGAGCTGGAAGCAAGATGCTGTGGGGCCCAACTCGCCCTTTGGAAAGAAGCCTGCACGTTGTGCCTTTCAGCTCTAGGGCAAAGTAGCACACCCAGAGCAGAAGTCCTACTTCAGCCAGATCAGGCCTGCAAAGAAACTGCGTTTCACAGGCCTTTGGAAGAGATGTTCCCGGTAGGCTGTAAGAGCACTGTGCAGAGCGAGTTGTTTCTTAGCTTCCCAAAGAGCTGGAAGCAAGATGCTGTGGGGCCCAACTCGCCCTTTGGAAAGAAGCCTGCACGTTGTGCCTTTCAGCTCTAGGGCAAAGTAGCACACCCAGAGCAGAAGTCCTACTTCAGCCAGATCAGGCCTGCAAAGAAACTGCGTTTCACAGGCCTTTGGAAGAGATGTTCCCGGTAGGCTGTAAGAGCACTGTGCAGAGCGAGTTGTTTCTTAGCTTCCCAAAGAGCTGGAAGCAAGATGCTGTGGGGCCCAACTCGCCCTTTGGAAAGAAGCCTGCACGTTGTGCCTTTCAGCTCTAGGGCAATGTAGCACACCCAGAGCAGAAGTCCTACTTCAGCCAGATCAGGCCTGCAAAGAAACTGCGTTTCACAGGCCTTTGGAAGAGATGTTCCCGGTAGGCTGTAAGAGCACTGTGCAGAGCGAGTTGTTTCTTAGCTTCCCAAAGAGCTGGAAGCAAGATGCTGTGGGGCCCAACTCGCCCTTTGGAAAGAAGCCTGCACGTTGTGCCTTTCAGCTCTAGGGCAATGTAGCACACCCAGAGCAGAAGTCCTACTTCAGCCAGATCAGGCCTGCAAAGAAACTGCGTTTCACAGGCCTTTGGAAGAGATGTTCCCGGTAGGCTGTAAGAGCACTGTGCAGAGCGAGTTGTTTCTTAGCTTCCCAAAGAGCTGGAAGCAAGATGCTGTGGGGCCCAACTCGCCCTTTGGAAAGAAGCCTGCACGTTGTGCCTTTCAGCTCTAGGGCAATGTAGCACACCCAGAGCAGAAGTCCTACTTCAGCCAGATCAGGCCTGCAAAGAAACTGCGTTTCACAGGCCTTTGGAAGAGATGTTCCCGGTAGGCTGTAAGAGCACTGTGCAGAGCGAGTTGTTTCTTAGCTTCCCAAAGAGCTGGAAGCAAGATGCTGTGGGGCCCAACTCGCCCTTTGGAAAGAAGCCTGCACGTTGTGCCTTTCAGCTCTAGGGCAAAGTAGCACACCCAGAGCAGAAGTCCTACTTCAGCCAGATCAGGCCTGCAAAGAAACTGCGTTTCACAGGCCTTTGGAAGAGATGTTCCCGGTAGGCTGTAAGAGCACTGTGCAGAGCGAGTTGTTTCTTAGCTTCCCAAAGAGCTGGAAGCAAGATGCTGTGGGGCCCAACTCGCCCTTTGGAAAGAAGCCTGCACGTTGTGCCTTTCAGCTCTAGGGCAAAGTAGCACACCCAGAGCAGAAGTCCTACTTCAGCCAGATCAGGCCTGCAAAGAAACTGCGTTTCACAGGCCTTTGGAAGAGATGTTCCCGGTAGGCTGTAAGAGCACTGTGCAGAGCGAGTTGTTTCTTAGCTTCCCAAAGAGCTGGAAGCAAGATGCTGTGGGGCCCAACTCGCCCTTTGGAAAGAAGCCTGCACGTTGTGCCTTTCAGCTCTAGGGCAAAGTAGCACACCCAGAGCAGAAGTCCTACTTCAGCCAGATCAGGCCTGCAAAGAAACTGCGTTTCACAGGCCTTTGGAAGAGATGTTCCCGGTAGGCTGTAAGAGCACTGTGCAGAGCGAGTTGTTTCTTAGCTTCCCAAAGAGCTGGAAGCAAGATGCTGTGGGGCCCAACTCGCCCTTTGGAAAGAAGCCTGCACGTTGTGCCTTTCAGCTCTAGGGCAATGTAGCACACCCAGAGCAGAAGTCCTACTTCAGCCAGATCAGGCCTGCAAAGAAACTGCGTTTCACAGGCCTTTGGAAGAGATGTTCCCGGTAGGCTGTAAGAGCACTGTGCAGAGCGAGTTGTTTCTTAGCTTCCCAAAGAGCTGGAAGCAAGATGCTGTGGGGCCCAACTCGCCCTTTGGAAAGAAGCCTGCACGTTGTGCCTTTCAGCTCTAGGGCAAAGTAGCACACCCAGAGCAGAAGTCCTACTTCAGCCAGATCAGGCCTGCAAAGAAACTGCGTTTCACAGGCCTTTGGAAGAGATGTTCCCGGTAGGCTGTAAGAGCACTGTGCAGAGCGAGTTGTTTCTTAGCTTCCCAAAGAGCTGGAAGCAAGATGCTGTGGGGCCCAACTCGCCCTTTGGAAAGAAGCCTGCACGTTGTGCCTTTCAGCTCTAGGGCAATGTAGCACACCCAGAGCAGAAGTCCTACTTCAGCCAGATCAGGCCTGCAAAGAAACTGCGTTTCACAGGCCTTTGGAAGAGATGTTCCCGGTAGGCTGTAAGAGCACTGTGCAGAGCGAGTTGTTTCTTAGCTTCTCAAAGAGCTGGAAGCAAGATGCTGTGGGGCCCAACTCGCCCTTTGGAAAGAAGCCTGCACGTTGTGCCTTTCAGCTCTAGGGCAATGTAGCACACCCAGAGCAGAAGTCCTACTTCAGCCAGATCAGGCCTGCAAAGAAACTGCGTTTCACAGGCCTTTGGAAGAGATGTTCCCGGTAGGCTGTAAGAGCACTGTGCAGAGCGAGTTGTTTCTTAGCTTCCCAAAGAGCTGGAAGCAAGATGCTGTGGGGCCCAACTCGCCCTTTGGAAAGAAGACTGCACGTTGTGCCTTTCAGCTCTAGGGCAATGTAGCACACCCAGAGCAGAAGTCCTACTTCAGCCAGATCAGGACTGCAAAGAAACTGCGTTTCACAGGCCTTTGGAAGAGATGTTCCCGGTAGGCTGTAAGAGCACTGTGCAGAGCGAGTTGTTTCTTAGCTTCCCAAAGAGCTGAAAGCAAGATGCTGTGGGGCCCAACTCGCCCTTTGGAATGAAGCCTGCACCTTGTGCCTTTCAGCTCTAGGGCAATGTAGCACACCCAGAGCAGAAGTCCTACTTCAGCCAGATCAGGCCTGCAAAGAAACTGCGTTTCACAGGCCTTTGGAGGAGACTTTCCCGGTAGGCTGTAAGAGCACTGTGCAGAGCGAGTTGTTTCTTAGCTTTTCAAAGAGCTGGAAGCAAGATGCTGTGGGGCCCAACTCGCCCTTTGGAAAGAAGCCTGCACGTTGTGCCTTTCAGCTCTAGGGCAATGTAGCACACCCAGAGCAGAAGTCCTACTTCAGCCAGATCAGGCCTGCAAAGAAACTGCGTTTCACAGGCCTTTGGAAGAGATGTTCCCGGTAGGCTGTAAGAGCACTGTGCAGAGCGAGTTGTTTCTTAGCTTCCCAAAGAGCTGGAAGCAAGATGCTGTGGGGCCCAACTCGCCCTTTGGAAAGAAGACTGCACGTTGTGCCTTTCAGCTCTAGGGCAATGTAGCACACCCAGAGCAGGAGTCCTACTTCAACCAGATCAGGAGTGCAAAGAAACTGCGTTTCACAGGCCATGGAAGAGATGTTCCCGGTAGGCTGTAAGAGCACTGTGCAGAGCGAGTTGTTTCTTAGCTTCCCAAAGAGCTGGAAGCAAGATGCTGTGGGGCCCAACTCGCCCTTTGGAAAGAAGCCTGCACCTTGTGCCTTTCAGCTCTAGGGCAATGTAGCACACCCAGAGCAGAAGTCCTACTTCAGCCAGATCAGGCCTGCAAAGAAACTGCGTTTCACAGGCCTTTGGAGGAGATTTTCCCGGTAGGCTGTAAGAGCACTGTGCAGAGCGAGTTGTTTCTTAGCTTTCCAAAGAGCTGGAAGCAAGATGCTGTGGGGCCCAACTCACCATTAGGAAAGAAGCCTGCACGTTGTGCCTTTCAGCTCTAGGGCAATGTAGCACACCCAGAGCAGAAGTCCTACTTCAGCCAGATCAGGCCTGCAAAGAAACTGCGTTTCACAGGCCTTTGGAAGAGATGTTCCCGGAAGGCTGTAAGAGCACTGTGCAGAGCGAGTTGTTTCTTAGCTTCCCAAAGAGCTGGAAGCAAGAGGCTGTGGGGCCCAACTCACCCTTAGGAAAGAAGCCTGCACGTTGTGCCTTTCAGCTCTAGGGCAATGTAGCACACCCAGAGCAGAAGTCCTACTTCAGCCAGATCAGGCCTGCAAAGAAACTGCGTTTCACAGGCCTTTGGAAGAGATGTTCCCGGTAGGCTGTAAGAGCACTGTGCAGAGCGAGTTGTTTCTTAGCTTCCCAAAGAGCTGAAAGCAAGATGCTGTGGGGCCCAACTCGCCCTTTGGAAAGAAGCCTGCACCTTGTGCCTTTCAGCTCTAGGGCAATGTAGCACACCCAGAGCAGAAGTCCTACTTCAGCCAGATCAGGCCTGCAAAGAAACTGCGTTTCACAGGCCTTTGGAAGAGATGTTCCCGGTAGGCTGTAAGAGCACTGTGCAGAGCGAGTTGTTTCTTAGCTTCCCAAAGAGCTGGAAGCAAGATGCTGTGGGGCCCAACTCGCCCTTTGGAAAGAAGCCTGCACGTTGTGCCTTTCAGCTCTAGGGCAATGTAGCACACCCAGAGCAGAAGTCCTACTTCAGCCAGATCAGGCCTGCAAAGAAACTGCGTTTCACAGGCCTTTGGAAGAGATGTTCCCAGTAGGCTGTAAGAGCACTGTGCAGAGCGAGTTGTTTCTTAGCTTCCCAAAGAGCTGGAAGCAAGATGCTGTGGGGCCCAACTCGCCCTTTGGAAAGAAGACTGCACGTTGTGCCTTTCAGCTCTAGGGCAATGTAGCACACCCAGAGCAGGAGTCCTACTTCAGCCAGATCAGGCCTGCAAAGAAACTGCGTTTCACAGGCCTTTGGAAGAGATGTTCCCGGTAGGCTGTAAGAGCACTGTGCAGAGCGAGTTGTTTCTTAGCTTCCCAAAGAGCTGGAAGCAAGATGCTGTGGGGCCCAACTCGCCCTTTGGAAAGAAGCCTGCACGTTGTGCCTTTCAGCTCTAGGGCAATGTAGCACACCCAGAGCAGAAGTCCTACTTCAGCCAGATCAGGCCTGCAAAGAAACTGCGTTTCACAGGCCTTTGGAAGAGATGTTCCCGGTAGGCTGTAAGAGCACTGTGCAGAGCGAGTTGTTTCTTAGCTTCCCAAAGAGCTGGAAGCAAGATGCTGTGGGGCCCAACTCGCCCTTTGGAAAGAAGCCTGCACGTTGTGCCTTTCAGCTCTAGGGCAAAGTAGCACACCCAGAGCAGAAGTCCTACTTCAGCCAGATCAGGCCTGCAAAGAAACTGCGTTTCACAGGCCTTTGGAAGAGATGTTCCCGGTAGGCTGTAAGAGCACTGTGCAGAGCGAGTTTTTTCTTAGCTTCCCAAAGAGCTGAAAGCAAGATGCTGTGGGGCCCAACTCGCCCTTTGGAATGAAGCCTGCACCTTGTGCCTTTCAGCTCTAGGGCAATGTAGCACACCCAGAGCAGAAGTCCTACTTCAGCCAGATCAGGCCTGCAAAGAAACTGCGTTTCACAGGCCTTTGGAGGAGACTTTCCCGGTAGGCTGTAAGAGCACTGTGCAGAGCGAATTGTTTCTTAGCTTTTCAAAGAGCTGGAAGCAAGATGCTGTGGGGCCCAACTCGCCCTTTGGAAAGAAGCCTGCACGTTGTGCCTTTCAGCTCTAGGGCAATGTAGCACACCCAGATCAGAAGTCCTACTTCAGCCAGATCAGGCCTGCAAAGAAACTGCGTTTCACAGGCCTTTGGAAGAGATGTTCCCGGTAGGCTGTAAGAGCACTGTGCAGAGCGAGTTGTTTCTTAGCTTCCCAAAGAGCTGGAAGCAAGATGCTGTGGGGCCCAACTCGCCCTTTGGAAAGAAGAATGCACGTTGTGCCTTTCAGCTCTAGGGCAATGTAGCACACCCAGAGCAGGAGTCCTACTTCAACCAGATCAGGAGTGCAAAGAAACTGCGTTTCACAGGCCATGGAAGAGATGTTCCCGGTAGGCTGTAAGAGCACTGTGCAGAGCGAGTTGTTTCTTAGCTTCCCAAAGAGCTGAAAGCAAGATGCTGTGGGGACCAACTCGCCCTTTGGAATGAAGCCTGCACCTTGTGCCTTTCAGCTCTAGGGCAATGTAGCACACCCAGAGCAGAAGTCCTACTTCAGCCAGATCAGGCCTGCAAAGAAACTGCGTTTCACAGGCCTTTGGAGGAGACTTTCCCGGTAGGCTGTAAGAGCACTGTGCAGAGCGAGTTGTTTCTTAGCTTTTCAAAGAGCTGGAAGCAAGATGCTGTTGGGCCCAACTCACCATTAGGAAAGGAGCCTGCACGTTGTGCCTTTCAGCTCTAGGGCAATGTAGCACACCCAGAGCAGAAGTCCTACTTCAGCCAGATCAGGCCTGCAAAGAAACTGCGTTTCACAGGCCTTTGGAAGAGATGTTCCCGTAAGGCTGTAAGAGCACTGTGCAGAGCGAGTTGTTTCTTAGCTTCCCAAAGAGCTGGAAGCAAGAGGCTGTGGGGCCCAACTCACCCTTAGGAAAGAAGCCTGCACGTTGTGCCTTTCAGCTCTAAGGCAATGTAGCACACCCAGAGCAGAAGTCCTACTTCAGCCAGATCAGGCCTGCAAAGAAACTGCGTTTCACAGGCCTTTGGAAGAGATGTTCCCGGTAGGCTGTAAGAGCACTGTGCAGAGCGAGTTGTTTCTTAGCTTCCCAAAGAGCTGGAAGCAAGATGCTGTGGGGCCCAACTCGCCCTTTGGAAAGAAGCCTGCACGTTGTGCCTTTCAGCTCTAGGGCAATGTAGCACACCCAGAGCAGAAGTCCTACTTCAGCCAGATCAGGCCTGCAAAGAAACTGCGTTTCACAGGCCTTTGGAAGAGATGTTCCCGGTAGGCTGTAAGAGCACTGTGCAGAGCGAGTTGTTTCTTAGCTTCCCAAAGAGCTGGAAGCAAGATGCTGTGGGGCCCAACTCGCCCTTTGGAAAGAAGCCTGCACGTTGTGCCTTTCAGCTCTAGGGCAATGTAGCACACCCAGAGCAGAAGTCCTACTTCAGCCAGATCAGGCCTGCAAAGAAACTGCGTTTCACAGGCCTTTGGAAGAGATGTTCCCGGTAGGCTGTAAGAGCACTGTGCAGAGCGAGTTGTTTCTTAGCTTCCCAAAGAGCTGGAAGCAAGATGCTGTGGGGCCCAACTCGCCCTTTGGAAAGAAGCCTGCACGTTGTGCCTTTCAGCTCTAGGGCAATGTAGCACACCCAGAGCAGAAGTTCTACTTCAGCCAGATCAGGCCTGCAAAGAAACTGCGTTTCACAGGCCTTTGGAAGAGATGTTCCCGGTAGGCTGTAAGAGCACTGTGCAGAGCGAGTTGTTTCTTAGCTTCCCAAAGAGCTGGAAGCAAGATGCTGTGGGGCCCAACTCGCCCTTTGGAAAGAAGCCTGCACGTTGTGCCTTTCAGCTCTAGGGCAATGTAGCACACCCAGAGCAGAAGTCCTACTTCAGCCAGATCAGGCCTGCAAAGAAACTGCGTTTCACAGGCCTTTGGAAGAGATGTTCCCGGTAGGCTGTAAGAGCACTGTGCAGAGCGAGTTGTTTCTTAGCTTCCCAAAGAGCTGGAAGCAAGATGCTGTGGGGCCCAACTCGCCCTTTGGAAAGAAGCCTGCACGTTGTGCCTTTCAGCTCTAGGGCAATGTAGCACACCCAGAGCAGAAGTCCTACTTCAGCCAGATCAGGCCTGCAAAGAAACTGCGTTTCACAGGCCTTTGGAAGAGATGTTCCCGGTAGGCTGTAAGAGCACTGTGCAGAGCGAGTTGTTTCTTAGCTTCCCAAAGAGCTGGAAGCAAGATGCTGTGGGGCCCAACTCGCCCTTTGGAAAGAAGCCTGCACGTTGTGCCTTTCAGCTCTAGGGCAATGTAGCACACCCAGAGCAGAAGTCCTACTTCAGCCAGATCAGGCCTGCAAAGAAACTGCGTTTCACAGGCCTTTGGAAGAGATGTTCCCGGTAGGCTGTAAGAGCACTGTGCAGAGCGAGTTGTTTCTTAGCTTCCCAAAGAGCTGGAAGCAAGATGCTGTGGGGCCCAACTCGCCCTTTGGAAAGAAGCCTGCACGTTGTGCCTTTCAGCTCTAGGGCAATGTAGCACACCCAGAGCAGAAGTCCTACTTCAGCCAGATCAGGCCTGCAAAGAAACTGCGTTTCACAGGCCTTTGGAAGAGATGTTCCCGGTAGGCTGTAAGAGCACTGTGCAGAGCGAGTTGTTTCTTAGCTTCCCAAAGAGCTGGAAGCAAGATGCTGTGGGGCCCAACTCGCCCTTTGGAAAGAAGCCTGCACGTTGTGCCTTTCAGCTCTAGGGCAATGTAGCACACCCAGAGCAGAAGTCCTACTTCAGCCAGATCAGGCCTGCAAAGAAACTGCGTTTCACAGGCCTTTGGAAGAGATGTTCCCGGTAGGCTGTAAGAGCACTGTGCAGAGCGAGTTGTTTCTTAGCTTCCCAAAGAGCTGGAAGCAAGATGCTGTGGGGCCCAACTCGCCCTTTGGAAAGAAGCCTGCACGTTGTGCCTTTCAGCTCTAGGGCAATGTAGCACACCCAGAGCAGAAGTCCTACTTCAGCCAGATCAGGCCTGCAAAGAAACTGCGTTTCACAGGCCTTTGGAAGAGATGTTCCCGGTAGGCTGTAAGAGCACTGTGCAGAGCGAGTTGTTTCTTAGCTTCCCAAAGAGCTGGAAGCAAGATGCTGTGGGGCCCAACTCGCCCTTTGGAAAGAAGCCTGCACGTTGTGCCTTTCAGCTCTAGGGCAATGTAGCACACCCAGAGCAGAAGTCCTACTTCAGCCAGATCAGGCCTGCAAAGAAACTGCGTTTCACAGGCCTTTGGAAGAGATGTTCCCGGTAGGCTGTAAGAGCACTGTGCAGAGCGAGTTGTTTCTTAGCTTCCCAAAGAGCTGGAAGCAAGATGCTGTGGGGCCCAACTCGCCCTTTGGAAAGAAGCCTGCACGTTGTGCCTTTCAGCTCTAGGGCAATGTAGCACACCCAGAGCAGAAGTCCTACTTCAGCCAGATCAGGCCTGCAAAGAAACTGCGTTTCACAGGCCTTTGGAAGAGATGTTCCCGGTAGGCTGTAAGAGCACTGTGCAGAGCGAGTTGTTTCTTAGCTTCCCAAAGAGCTGGAAGCAAGATGCTGTGGGGCCCAACTCGCCCTTTGGAAAGAAGCCTGCACGTTGTGCCTTTCAGCTCTAGGGCAATGTAGCACACCCAGAGCAGAAGTCCTACTTCAGCCAGATCAGGCCTGCAAAGAAACTGCGTTTCACAGGCCTTTGGAAGAGATGTTCCCGGTAGGCTGTAAGAGCACTGTGCAGAGCGAGTTGTTTCTTAGCTTCCCAAAGAGCTGGAAGCAAGATGCTGTGGGGCCCAACTCGCCCTTTGGAAAGAAGCCTGCACGTTGTGCCTTTCAGCTCTAGGGCAATGTAGCACACCCAGAGCAGAAGTCCTACTTCAGCCAGATCAGGCCTGCAAAGAAACTGCGTTTCACAGGCCTTTGGAAGAGATGTTCCCGGTAGGCTGTAAGAGCACTGTGCAGAGCGAGTTGTTTCTTAGCTTCCCAAAGAGCTGGAAGCAAGATGCTGTGGGGCCCAACTCGCCCTTTGGAAAGAAGCCTGCACGTTGTGCCTTTCAGCTCTAGGGCAATGTAGCACACCCAGAGCAGAAGTCCTACTTCAGCCAGATCAGGCCTGCAAAGAAACTGCGTTTCACAGGCCTTTGGAAGAGATGTTCCCGGTAGGCTGTAAGAGCACTGTGCAGAGCGAGTTGTTTCTTAGCTTCCCAAAGAGCTGGAAGCAAGATGCTGTGGGGCCCAACTCGCCCTTTGGAAAGAAGCCTGCACGTTGTGCCTTTCAGCTCTAGGGCAATGTAGCACACCCAGAGCAGAAGTCCTACTTCAGCCAGATCAGGCCTGCAAAGAAACTGCGTTTCACAGGCCTTTGGAAGAGATGTTCCCGGTAGGCTGTAAGAGCACTGTGCAGAGCGAGTTGTTTCTTAGCTTCCCAAAGAGCTGGAAGCAAGATGCTGTGGGGCCCAACTCGCCCTTTGGAAAGAAGCCTGCACGTTGTGCCTTTCAGCTCTAGGGCAATGTAGCACACCCAGAGCAGAAGTCCTACTTCAGCCAGATCAGGCCTGCAAAGAAACTGCGTTTCACAGGCCTTTGGAAGAGATGTTCCCGGTAGGCTGTAAGAGCACTGTGCAGAGCGAGTTGTTTCTTAGCTTCCCAAAGAGCTGGAAGCAAGATGCTGTGGGGCCCAACTCGCCCTTTGGAAAGAAGCCTGCACGTTGTGCCTTTCAGCTCTAGGGCAATGTAGCACACCCAGAGCAGAAGTCCTACTTCAGCCAGATCAGGCCTGCAAAGAAACTGCGTTTCACAGGCCTTTGGAAGAGATGTTCCCGGTAGGCTGTAAGAGCACTGTGCAGAGCGAGTTGTTTCTTAGCTTCCCAAAGAGCTGGAAGCAAGATGCTGTGGGGCCCAACTCGCCCTTTGGAAAGAAGCCTGCACGTTGTGCCTTTCAGCTCTAGGGCAATGTAGCACACCCAGAGCAGAAGTCCTACTTCAGCCAGATCAGGCCTGCAAAGAAACTGCGTTTCACAGGCCTTTGGAAGAGATGTTCCCGGTAGGCTGTAAGAGCACTGTGCAGAGCGAGTTGTTTCTTAGCTTCCCAAAGAGCTGGAAGCAAGATGCTGTGGGGCCCAACTCGCCCTTTGGAAAGAAGCCTGCACGTTGTGCCTTTCAGCTCTAGGGCAAAGTAGCACACCCAGAGCAGAAGTCCTACTTCAGCCAGATCAGGCCTGCAAAGAAACTGCGTTTCACAGGCCTTTGGAAGAGATGTTCCCGGTAGGCTGTAAGAGCACTGTGCAGAGCGAGTTGTTTCTTAGCTTCCCAAAGAGCTGGAAGCAAGATGCTGTGGGGCCCAACTCGCCCTTTGGAAAGAAGCCTGCACGTTGTGCCTTTCAGCTCTAGGGCAAAGTAGCACACCCAGAGCAGAAGTCCTACTTCAGCCAGATCAGGCCTGCAAAGAAACTGCGTTTCACAGGCCTTTGGAAGAGATGTTCCCGGTAGGCTGTAAGAGCACTGTGCAGAGCGAGTTGTTTCTTAGCTTCCCAAAGAGCTGGAAGCAAGATGCTGTGGGGCCCAACTCGCCCTTTGGAAAGAAGCCTGCACGTTGTGCCTTTCAGCTCTAGGGCAAAGTAGCACACCCAGAGCAGAAGTCCTACTTCAGCCAGATCAGGCCTGCAAAGAAACTGCGTTTCACAGGCCTTTGGAAGAGATGTTCCCGGTAGGCTGTAAGAGCACTGTGCAGAGCGAGTTGTTTCTTAGCTTCCCAAAGAGCTGGAAGCAAGATGCTGTGGGGCCCAACTCGCCCTTTGGAAAGAAGCCTGCACGTTGTGCCTTTCAGCTCTAGGGCAAAGTAGCACACCCAGAGCAGAAGTCCTACTTCAGCCAGATCAGGCCTGCAAAGAAACTGCGTTTCACAGGCCTTTGGAAGAGATGTTCCCGGTAGGCTGTAAGAGCACTGTGCAGAGCGAGTTGTTTCTTAGCTTCCCAAAGAGCTGGAAGCAAGATGCTGTGGGGCCCAACTCGCCCTTTGGAAAGAAGCCTGCACGTTGTGCCTTTCAGCTCTAGGGCAAAGTAGCACACCCAGAGCAGAAGTCCTACTTCAGCCAGATCAGGCCTGCAAAGAAACTGCGTTTCACAGGCCTTTGGAAGAGATGTTCCCGGTAGGCTGTAAGAGCACTGTGCAGAGCGAGTTGTTTCTTAGCTTCCCAAAGAGCTGGAAGCAAGATGCTGTGGGGCCCAACTCGCCCTTTGGAAAGAAGCCTGCACGTTGTGCCTTTCAGCTCTAGGGCAAAGTAGCACACCCAGAGCAGAAGTCCTACTTCAGCCAGATCAGGCCTGCAAAGAAACTGCGTTTCACAGGCCTTTGGAAGAGATGTTCCCGGTAGGCTGTAAGAGCACTGTGCAGAGCGAGTTGTTTCTTAGCTTCCCAAAGAGCTGGAAGCAAGATGCTGTGGGGCCCAACTCGCCCTTTGGAAAGAAGCCTGCACGTTGTGCCTTTCAGCTCTAGGGCAAAGTAGCACACCCAGAGCAGAAGTCCTACTTCAGCCAGATCAGGCCTGCAAAGAAACTGCGTTTCACAGGCCTTTGGAAGAGATGTTCCCGGTAGGCTGTAAGAGCACTGTGCAGAGCGAGTTGTTTCTTAGCTTCCCAAAGAGCTGGAAGCAAGATGCTGTGGGGCCCAACTCGCCCTTTGGAAAGAAGCCTGCACGTTGTGCCTTTCAGCTCTAGGGCAAAGTAGCACACCCAGAGCAGAAGTCCTACTTCAGCCAGATCAGGCCTGCAAAGAAACTGCGTTTCACAGGCCTTTGGAAGAGATGTTCCCGGTAGGCTGTAAGAGCACTGTGCAGAGCGAGTTGTTTCTTAGCTTCCCAAAGAGCTGGAAGCAAGATGCTGTGGGGCCCAACTCGCCCTTTGGAAAGAAGCCTGCACGTTGTGCCTTTCAGCTCTAGGGCAATGTAGCACACCCAGAGCAGAAGTCCTACTTCAGCCAGATCAGGCCTGCAAAGAAACTGCGTTTCACAGGCCTTTGGAAGAGATGTTCCCGGTAGGCTGTAAGAGCACTGTGCAGAGCGAGTTGTTTCTTAGCTTCCCAAAGAGCTGGAAGCAAGATGCTGTGGGGCCCAACTCGCCCTTTGGAAAGAAGCCTGCACGTTGTGCCTTTCAGCTCTAGGGCAATGTAGCACACCCAGAGCAGAAGTCCTACTTCAGCCAGATCAGGCCTGCAAAGAAACTGCGTTTCACAGGCCTTTGGAAGAGATGTTCCCGGTAGGCTGTAAGAGCACTGTGCAGAGCGAGTTGTTTCTTAGCTTCCCAAAGAGCTGGAAGCAAGATGCTGTGGGGCCCAACTCGCCCTTTGGAAAGAAGCCTGCACGTTGTGCCTTTCAGCTCTAGGGCAATGTAGCACACCCAGAGCAGAAGTCCTACTTCAGCCAGATCAGGCCTGCAAAGAAACTGCGTTTCACAGGCCTTTGGAAGAGACGTTCCCGGTAGGCTGTAAGAGCACTGTGCAGAGCGAGTTGTTTCTTAGCTTCCCAAAGAGCTGGAAGCAAGATGCTGTGGGGCCCAACTCGCCCTTTGGAAAGAAGCCTGCACGTTGTGCCTTTCAGCTCTAGGGCAATGTAGCACACCCAGAGCAGAAGTCCTACTTCAGCCAGATCAGGCCTGCAAAGAAACTGCGTTTCACAGGCCTTTGGAAGAGATGTTCCCGGTAGGCTGTAAGAGCACTGTGCAGAGCGAGTTGTTTCTTAGCTTCCCAAAGAGCTGGAAGCAAGATGCTGTGGGGCCCAACTCGCCCTTTGGAAAGAAGCCTGCACGTTGTGCCTTTCAGCTCTAGGGCAATGTAGCACACCCAGAGCAGAAGTCCTACTTCAGCCAGATCAGGCCTGCAAAGAAACTGCGTTTCACAGGCCTTTGGAAGAGATGTTCCCGGTAGGCTGTAAGAGCACTGTGCAGAGCGAGTTGTTTCTTAGCTTCCCAAAGAGCTGGAAGCAAGATGCTGTGGGGCCCAACTCGCCCTTTGGAAAGAAGCCTGCACGTTGTGCCTTTCAGCTCTAGGGCAATGTAGCACACCCAGAGCAGAAGTCCTACTTCAGCCAGATCAGGCCTGCAAAGAAACTGCGTTTCACAGGCCTTTGGAAGAGATGTTCCCGGTAGGCTGTAAGAGCACTGTGCAGAGCGAGTTGTTTCTTAGCTTCCCAAAGAGCTGGAAGCAAGATGCTGTGGGGCCCAACTCGCCCTTTGGAAAGAAGCCTGCACGTTGTGCCTTTCAGCTCTAGGGCAATGTAGCACACCCAGAGCAGAAGTCCTACTTCAGCCAGATCAGGCCTGCAAAGAAACTGCGTTTCACAGGCCTTTGGAAGAGATGTTCCCGGTAGGCTGTAAGAGCACTGTGCAGAGCGAGTTGTTTCTTAGCTTCCCAAAGAGCTGGAAGCAAGATGCTGTGGGGCCCAACTCGCCCTTTGGAAAGAAGCCTGCACGTTGTGCCTTTCAGCTCTAGGGCAAAGTAGCACACCCAGAGCAGAAGTCCTACTTCAGCCAGATCAGGCCTGCAAAGAAACTGCGTTTCACAGGCCTTTGGAAGAGATGTTCCCGGTAGGCTGTAAGAGCACTGTGCAGAGCGAGTTGTTTCTTAGCTTCCCAAAGAGCTGGAAGCAAGATGCTGTGGGGCCCAACTCGCCCTTTGGAAAGAAGCCTGCACGTTGTGCCTTTCAGCTCTAGGGCAATGTAGCACACCCAGAGCAGAAGTCCTACTTCAGCCAGATCAGGCCTGCAAAGAAACTGCGTTTCACAGGTCTTTGGAAGAGATGTTCCCGGTAGGCAGTAAGAGCACTGTGCAGAGCGAGTTGTTTCTTAGCTTCCCAAAGAGCTGGAAGCAAGATGCTGTGGGGCCCAACTCGCCCTTTGGAAAGAAGCCTGCACGTTGTGCCTTTCAGCTCTAGGGCAATGTAGCACACCCAGAGCAGAAGTCCTACTTCAGCCAGATCAGGCCTGCAAAGAAACTGCGTTTCACAGGCCTTTGGAAGAGATGTTCCCGGTAGGCAGTAAGAGCACTGTGCAGAGCGAGTTGTTTCTTAGCTTCCCAAAGAGCTGGAAGCAAGATGCTGTGGGGCTCAACTCGCCCTTTGGAAAGAAGCCTGCACGTTGTGCCTTTCAGCTCTAGGGCAATGTAGCACACCCAGAGCAGAAGTCCTACTTCAGCCAGATCAGGCCTGCAAAGAAACTGCGTTTCACAGGCCTTTGGAAGAGATGTTCCCGGTAGGCAGTAAGAGCACTGTGCAGAGCGAGTTGTTTCTTAGCTTCCCAAAGAGCTGGAAGCAAGATGCTGTTGGGCCCAACTCACCCTTAGGAAAGAAGCCTGCACGTTGTGCCTTTCAGCTCTAGGGCAATGTAGCACACCCAGAGCAGAAGTCCTACTTCAGCCAGATCAGGCCTGCAAAGAAACTGCGTTTCACAGGCCTTTGGAAGAGATGTTCCCGGTAGGCTGTAAGAGCACTGTGCAGAGCGAGTTGTTTCTTAGCTTCCCAAAGAGCTGGAAGCAAGAGGCTGTGGGGCCCAACTCACCCTTAGGAAAGAAGCCTGCACGTTGTGCCTTTCAGCTCTAGGGCAATGTAGCACACCCAGAGCAGAAGTCCTACTTCAGCCAGATCAGGCCTGCAAAGAAACTGCGTTTCACAGGCCTTTGGAAGAGATGTTCCCGGTAGGCTGTAAGAGCACTGTGCAGAGCGAGTTGTTTCTTAGCTTCCCAAAGAGCTGGAAGCAAGATGCTGTGGGGCCCAACTCGCCCTTTGGAAAGAAGCCTGCACGTTGTGCCTTTCAGCTCTAGGGCAATGTAGCACACCCAGAGCAGAAGTTCTACTTCAGCCAGATCAGGCCTGCAAAGAAACTGCGTTTCACAGGCCTTTGGAAGAGATGTTCCCGGTAGGCTGTAAGAGCACTGTGCAGAGCGAGTTGTTTCTTAGCTTCCCAAAGAGCTGGAAGCAAGATGCTGTGGGGCCCAACTCGCCCTTTGGAAAGAAGCCTGCACGTTGTGCCTTTCAGCTCTAGGGCAATGTAGCACACCCAGAGCAGAAGTCCTACTTCAGCCAGATCAGGCCTGCAAAGAAACTGCGTTTCACAGGCCTTTGGAAGAGATGTTCCCGGTAGGCTGTAAGAGCACTGTGCAGAGCGAGTTGTTTCTTAGCTTCCCAAAGAGCTGGAAGCAAGATGCTGTGGGGCCCAACTCGCCCTTTGGAAAGAAGCCTGCACGTTGTGCCTTTCAGCTCTAGGGCAATGTAGCACACCCAGAGCAGAAGTCCTACTTCAGCCAGATCAGGCCTGCAAAGAAACTGCGTTTCACAGGCCTTTGGAAGAGATGTTCCCGGTAGGCTGTAAGAGCACTGTGCAGAGCGAGTTGTTTCTTAGCTTCCCAAAGAGCTGGAAGCAAGATGCTGTGGGGCCCAACTCGCCCTTTGGAAAGAAGCCTGCACGTTGTGCCTTTCAGCTCTAGGGCAAAGTAGCACACCCAGAGCAGAAGTCCTACTTCAGCCAGATCAGGCCTGCAAAGAAACTGCGTTTCACAGGCCTTTGGAAGAGATGTTCCCGGTAGGCTGTAAGAGCACTGTGCAGAGCGAGTTGTTTCTTAGCTTCCCAAAGAGCTGGAAGCAAGATGCTGTGGGGCCCAACTCGCCCTTTGGAAAGAAGCCTGCACGTTGTGCCTTTCAGCTCTAGGGCAATGTAGCACACCCAGAGCAGAAGTCCTACTTCAGCCAGATCAGGCCTGCAAAGAAACTGCGTTTCACAGGCCTTTGGAAGAGATGTTCCCGGTAGGCTGTAAGAGCACTGTGCAGAGCGAGTTGTTTCTTAGCTTCCCAAAGAGCTGGAAGCAAGATGCTGTGGGGCCCAACTCGCCCTTTGGAAAGAAGCCTGCACGTTGTGCCTTTCAGCTCTAGGGCAATGTAGCACACCCAGAGCAGAAGTCCTACTTCAGCCAGATCAGGCCTGCAAAGAAACTGCGTTTCACAGGCCTTTGGAAGAGATGTTCCCGGTAGGCTGTAAGAGCACTGTGCAGAGCGAGTTGTTTCTTAGCTTCCCAAAGAGCTGGAAGCAAGATGCTGTGGGGCCCAACTCGCCCTTTGGAAAGAAGCCTGCACGTTGTGCCTTTCAGCTCTAGGGCAATGTAGCACACCCAGAGCAGAAGTCCTACTTCAGCCAGATCAGGCCTGCAAAGAAACTGCGTTTCACAGGCCTTTGGAAGAGATGTTCCCGGTAGGCTGTAAGAGCACTGTGCAGAGCGAGTTGTTTCTTAGCTTCCCAAAGAGCTGGAAGCAAGATGCTGTGGGGCCCAACTCGCCCTTTGGAAAGAAGCCTGCACGTTGTGCCTTTCAGCTCTAGGGCAATGTAGCACACCCAGAGCAGAAGTCCTACTTCAGCCAGATCAGGCCTGCAAAGAAACTGCGTTTCACAGGCCTTTGGAAGAGATGTTCCCGGTAGGCTGTAAGAGCACTGTGCAGAGCGAGTTGTTTCTTAGCTTCCCAAAGAGCTGGAAGCAAGATGCTGTGGGGCCCAACTCGCCCTTTGGAAAGAAGCCTGCACGTTGTGCCTTTCAGCTCTAGGGCAATGTAGCACACCCAGAGCAGAAGTCCTACTTCAGCCAGATCAGGCCTGCAAAGAAACTGCGTTTCACAGGCCTTTGGAAGAGATGTTCCCGGTAGGCTGTAAGAGCACTGTGCAGAGCGAGTTGTTTCTTAGCTTCCCAAAGAGCTGGAAGCAAGATGCTGTGGGGCCCAACTCACCCTTTGGAAAGAAGCCTGCACGTTGTGCCTTTCAGCTCTAGGGCAATGTAGCACACCCAGAGCAGAAGTCCTACTTCAGCCAGATCAGGCCTGCAAAGAAACTGCGTTTCACAGGCCTTTGGAAGAGATGTTCCCGGTAGGCTGTAAGAGCACTGTGCAGAGCGAGTTGTTTCTTAGCTTCCCAAAGAGCTGGAAGCAAGATGCTGTGGGGCCCAACTCGCCCTTTGGAAAGAAGCCTGCACGTTGTGCCTTTCAGCTCTAGGGCAAAGTAGCACACCCAGAGCAGAAGTCCTACTTCAGCCAGATCAGGCCTGCAAAGAAACTGCGTTTCACAGGCCTTTGGAAGAGATGTTCCCGGTAGGCTGTAAGAGCACTGTGCAGAGCGAGTTGTTTCTTAGCTTCCCAAAGAGCTGGAAGCAAGATGCTGTGGGGCCCAACTCGCCCTTTGGAAAGAAGCCTGCACGTTGTGCCTTTCAGCTCTAGGGCAATGTAGCACACCCAGAGCAGAAGTCCTACTTCAGCCAGATCAGGCCTGCAAAGAAACTGCGTTTCACAGGCCTTTGGAAGAGATGTTCCCGGTAGGCTGTAAGAGCACTGTGCAGAGCGAGTTGTTTCTTAGCTTCCCAAAGAGCTGGAAGCAAGATGCTGTGGGGCCCAACTCGCCCTTTGGAAAGAAGCCTGCACGTTGTGCCTTTCAGCTCTAGGGCAATGTAGCACACCCAGAGCAGAAGTCCTACTTCAGCCAGATCAGGCCTGCAAAGAAACTGCGTTTCACAGGCCTTTGGAAGAGATGTTCCCGGTAGGCTGTAAGAGCACTGTGCAGAGCGAGTTGTTTCTTAGCTTCCCAAAGAGCTGGAAGCAAGATGCTGTGGGGCCCAACTCGCCCTTTGGAAAGAAGCCTGCACGTTGTGCCTTTCAGCTCTAGGGCAATGTAGCACACCCAGAGCAGAAGTCCTACTTCAGCCAGATCAGGCCTGCAAAGAAACTGCGTTTCACAGGCCTTTGGAAGAGATGTTCCCGGTAGGCTGTAAGAGCACTGTGCAGAGCGAGTTGTTTCTTAGCTTCCCAAAGAGCTGGAAGCAAGATGCTGTGGGGCCCAACTCGCCCTTTGGAAAGAAGCCTGCACGTTGTGCCTTTCAGCTCTAGGGCAATGTAGCACACCCAGAGCAGAAGTCCTACTTCAGCCAGATCAGGCCTGCAAAGAAACTGCGTTTCACAGGCCTTTGGAAGAGATGTTCCCGGTAGGCTGTAAGAGCACTGTGCAGAGCGAGTTGTTTCTTAGCTTCCCAAAGAGCTGGAAGCAAGATGCTGTGGGGCCCAACTCGCCCTTTGGAAAGAAGCCTGCACGTTGTGCCTTTCAGCTCTAGGGCAATGTAGCACACCCAGAGCAGAAGTCCTACTTCAGCCAGATCAGGCCTGCAAAGAAACTGCGTTTCACAGGCCTTTGGAAGAGATGTTCCCGGTAGGCTGTAAGAGCACTGTGCAGAGCGAGTTGTTTCTTAGCTTCCCAAAGAGCTGGAAGCAAGATGCTGTGGGGCCCAACTCGCCCTTTGGAAAGAAGCCTGCACGTTGTGCCTTTCAGCTCTAGGGCAATGTAGCACACCCAGAGCAGAAGTCCTACTTCAGCCAGATCAGGCCTGCAAAGAAACTGCGTTTCACAGGCCTTTGGAAGAGATGTTCCCGGTAGGCTGTAAGAGCACTGTGCAGAGCGAGTTGTTTCTTAGCTTCCCAAAGAGCTGGAAGCAAGATGCTGTGGGGCCCAACTCGCCCTTTGGAAAGAAGCCTGCACGTTGTGCCTTTCAGCTCTAGGGCAATGTAGCACACCCAGAGCAGAAGTCCTACTTCAGCCAGATCAGGCCTGCAAAGAAACTGCGTTTCACAGGCCTTTGGAAGAGATGTTCCCGGTAGGCTGTAAGAGCACTGTGCAGAGCGAGTTGTTTCTTAGCTTCCCAAAGAGCTGGAAGCAAGATGCTGTGGGGCCCAACTCGCCCTTTGGAAAGAAGCCTGCACGTTGTGCCTTTCAGCTCTAGGGCAAAGTAGCACACCCAGAGCAGAAGTCCTACTTCAGCCAGATCAGGCCTGCAAAGAAACTGCGTTTCACAGGCCTTTGGAAGAGATGTTCCCGGTAGGCTGTAAGAGCACTGTGCAGAGCGAGTTGTTTCTTAGCTTCCCAAAGAGCTGGAAGCAAGATGCTGTGGGGCCCAACTCGCCCTTTGGAAAGAAGCCTGCACGTTGTGCCTTTCAGCTCTAGGGCAAAGTAGCACACCCAGAGCAGAAGTCCTACTTCAGCCAGATCAGGCCTGCAAAGAAACTGCGTTTCACAGGCCTTTGGAAGAGATGTTCCCGGTAGGCTGTAAGAGCACTGTGCAGAGCGAGTTGTTTCTTAGCTTCCCAAAGAGCTGGAAGCAAGATGCTGTGGGGCCCAACTCGCCCTTTGGAAAGAAGCCTGCACGTTGTGCCTTTCAGCTCTAGGGCAAAGTAGCACACCCAGAGCAGAAGTCCTACTTCAGCCAGATCAGGCCTGCAAAGAAACTGCGTTTCACAGGCCTTTGGAAGAGATGTTCCCGGTAGGCTGTAAGAGCACTGTGCAGAGCGAGTTGTTTCTTAGCTTCCCAAAGAGCTGGAAGCAAGATGCTGTGGGGCCCAACTCGCCCTTTGGAAAGAAGCCTGCACGTTGTGCCTTTCAGCTCTAGGGCAAAGTAGCACACCCAGAGCAGAAGTCCTACTTCAGCCAGATCAGGCCTGCAAAGAAACTGCGTTTCACAGGCCTTTGGAAGAGATGTTCCCGGTAGGCTGTAAGAGCACTGTGCAGAGCGAGTTGTTTCTTAGCTTCCCAAAGAGCTGGAAGCAAGATGCTGTGGGGCCCAACTCGCCCTTTGGAAAGAAGCCTGCACGTTGTGCCTTTCAGCTCTAGGGCAAAGTAGCACACCCAGAGCAGAAGTCCTACTTCAGCCAGATCAGGCCTGCAAAGAAACTGCGTTTCACAGGCCTTTGGAAGAGATGTTCCCGGTAGGCTGTAAGAGCACTGTGCAGAGCGAGTTGTTTCTTAGCTTCCCAAAGAGCTGGAAGCAAGATGCTGTGGGGCCCAACTCGCCCTTTGGAAAGAAGCCTGCACGTTGTGCCTTTCAGCTCTAGGGCAAAGTAGCACACCCAGAGCAGAAGTCCTACTTCAGCCAGATCAGGCCTGCAAAGAAACTGCGTTTCACAGGCCTTTGGAAGAGATGTTCCCGGTAGGCTGTAAGAGCACTGTGCAGAGCGAGTTGTTTCTTAGCTTCCCAAAGAGCTGGAAGCAAGATGCTGTGGGGCCCAACTCGCCCTTTGGAAAGAAGCCTGCACGTTGTGCCTTTCAGCTCTAGGGCAAAGTAGCACACCCAGAGCAGAAGTCCTACTTCAGCCAGATCAGGCCTGCAAAGAAACTGCGTTTCACAGGCCTTTGGAAGAGATGTTCCCGGTAGGCTGTAAGAGCACTGTGCAGAGCGAGTTGTTTCTTAGCTTCCCAAAGAGCTGGAAGCAAGATGCTGTGGGGCCCAACTCGCCCTTTGGAAAGAAGCCTGCACGTTGTGCCTTTCAGCTCTAGGGCAAAGTAGCACACCCAGAGCAGAAGTCCTACTTCAGCCAGATCAGGCCTGCAAAGAAACTGCGTTTCACAGGCCTTTGGAAGAGATGTTCCCGGTAGGCTGTAAGAGCACTGTGCAGAGCGAGTTGTTTCTTAGCTTCCCAAAGAGCTGGAAGCAAGATGCTGTGGGGCCCAACTCGCCCTTTGGAAAGAAGCCTGCACGTTGTGCCTTTCAGCTCTAGGGCAATGTAGCACACCCAGAGCAGAAGTCCTACTTCAGCCAGATCAGGCCTGCAAAGAAACTGCGTTTCACAGGCCTTTGGAAGAGATGTTCCCGGTAGGCTGTAAGAGCACTGTGCAGAGCGAGTTGTTTCTTAGCTTCCCAAAGAGCTGGAAGCAAGATGCTGTGGGGCCCAACTCGCCCTTTGGAAAGAAGCCTGCACGTTGTGCCTTTCAGCTCTAGGGCAATGTAGCACACCCAGAGCAGAAGTCCTACTTCAGCCAGATCAGGCCTGCAAAGAAACTGCGTTTCACAGGCCTTTGGAAGAGATGTTCCCGGTAGGCTGTAAGAGCACTGTGCAGAGCGAGTTGTTTCTTAGCTTCCCAAAGAGCTGGAAGCAAGATGCTGTGGGGCCCAACTCGCCCTTTGGAAAGAAGCCTGCACGTTGTGCCTTTCAGCTCTAGGGCAATGTAGCACACCCAGAGCAGAAGTCCTACTTCAGCCAGATCAGGCCTGCAAAGAAACTGCGTTTCACAGGCCTTTGGAAGAGATGTTCCCGGTAGGCTGTAAGAGCACTGTGCAGAGCGAGTTGTTTCTTAGCTTCCCAAAGAGCTGGAAGCAAGATGCTGTGGGGCCCAACTCGCCCTTTGGAAAGAAGCCTGCACGTTGTGCCTTTCAGCTCTAGGGCAATGTAGCACACCCAGAGCAGAAGTCCTACTTCAGCCAGATCAGGCCTGCAAAGAAACTGCGTTTCACAGGCCTTTGGAAGAGATGTTCCCGGTAGGCTGTAAGAGCACTGTGCAGAGCGAGTTGTTTCTTAGCTTCCCAAAGAGCTGGAAGCAAGATGCTGTGGGGCCCAACTCGCCCTTTGGAAAGAAGCCTGCACGTTGTGCCTTTCAGCTCTAGGGCAATGTAGCACACCCAGAGCAGAAGTCCTACTTCAGCCAGATCAGGCCTGCAAAGAAACTGCGTTTCACAGGCCTTTGGAAGAGATGTTCCCGCTAGGCTGTAAGAGCACTGTGCAGAGCGAGTTGTTTCTTAGCTTCCCAAAGAGCTGGAAGCAAGATGCTGTGGGGCCCAACTCGCCCTTTGGAAAGAAGCCTGCACGTTGTGCCTTTCAGCTCTAGGGCAATGTAGCACACCCAGAGCAGAAGTCCTACTTCAGCCAGATCAGGCCTGCAAAGAAACTGCGTTTCACAGGCCTTTGGAAGAGATGTTCCCGCTAGGCTGTAAGAGCACTGTGCAGAGCGAGTTGTTTCTTAGCTTCCCAAAGAGCTGGAAGCAAGATGCTGTGGGGCCCAACTCACCCTTAGGAAAGAAGCCTGCACGTTGTGCCTTTCAGCTCTAGGGCAATGTAGCACACCCAGAGCAGAAGTCCTACTTCAGCCAGATCAGGCCTGCAAAGAAACTGCGTTTCACAGGCCTTTGGAAGAGATGTTCCCGCTAGGCTGTAAGAGCACTGTGCAGAGCGAGTTGTTTCTTAGCTTCCCAAAGAGCTGGAAGCAAGATGCTGTTGGGCCCAACTCACCATTAGGAAAGGAGCCTGCACGTTGTGCCTTTCAGCTCTAGGGCAATGTAGCACACCCAGAGCAGAAGTCCTACTTCAGCCAGATCAGGCCTGCAAAGAAACTGCGTTTCACAGGCCTTTGGAAGAGATGTTCCCGGTAGGCTGTAAGAGCACTGTGCAGAGCGAGTTGTTTCTTAGCTTCCCAAAGAGCTGGAAGCAAGATGCTGTGGGGCCCAACTCGCCCTTTGGAAAGAAGCCTGCACGTTGTGCCTTTCAGCTCTAGGGCAATGTAGCACACCCAGAGCAGAAGTCCTACTTCAGCCAGATCAGGCCTGCAAAGAAACTGCGTTTCACAGGCCTTTGGAAGAGATGTTCCCGGTAGGCTGTAAGAGCACTGTGCAGAGCGAGTTGTTTCTTAGCTTCCCAAAGAGCTGGAAGCAAGATGCTGTGGGGCCCAACTCGCCCTTTGGAAAGAAGCCTGCACGTTGTGCCTTTCAGCTCTAGGGCAATGCCGCACACTCAGAGCAGAAGTTCTACTTCAAGCAGATCACGCCTGCAAAGAAGCTGCGTTTCACATGCCTTTGGAAGAGATGTTCCCGGTAGGCAGTAAGAGCACTGTGCAGAGCGAGTTGTTTCTTAGCTTCCCAAAGAGCTGGAAGCAAGATGCTGTGGGGCCCAACTCGCCCTTTGGAAAGAAGCCTGCACGTTGTGCCTTTCAGCTCTAGGGCAAAGTAGCACACCCAGAGCAGAAGTCCTACTTCAGCCAGATCAGGCCTGCAAAGAAACTGCGTTTCACAGGCCTTTGGAAGAGATGTTCCCGGTAGGCTGTAAGAGCACTGTGCAGAGCGAGTTGTTTCTTAGCTTCCCAAAGAGCTGGAAGCAAGATGCTGTGGGGCCCAACTCGCCCTTTGGAAAGAAGCCTGCACATTGTGCCTTTCAGCTCTAGGGCAATGTAGCACACCCAGAGCAGAAGTTCTACTTCAGCCAGATCAGGAGTGCAAAGAAACTGCGTTTCACAGGCCATGGAAGAGATGTTCCCGGTAGGCTGTAAGAGCACTGTGCAGAGCGAGTTGTTTCTTAGCTTCCCAAAGAGCTGAAAGCAAGATGCTGTGGGGACCAACTCGCCCTTTGGAATGAAGCCTGCACCTTGTGCCTTTCAGCTCTAGGGCAATGTAGCACACCCAGAGCAGAAGTCCTACTTCAGCCAGATCAGGCCTGCAAAGAAACTGCGTTTCACAGGCCTTTGGAGGAGACTTTCCCGGTAGGCTGTAAGAGCACTGTGCAGAGCGAGTTGTTTCTTAGCTTTTCAAAGAGCTGGAAGCAAGATGCTGTTGGGCCCAACTCACCATTAGGAAAGGAGCCTGCACGTTGTGCCTTTCAGCTCTAGGGCAATGTAGCACACCCAGAGCAGAAGTCCTACTTCAGCCAGATCAGGCCTGCAAAGAAACTGCGTTTCACAGGCCTTTGGAAGAGATGTTCCCGTAAGGCTGTAAGAGCACTGTGCAGAGCGAGTTGTTTCTTAGCTTCCCAAAGAGCTGGAAGCAAGAGGCTGTGGGGCCCAACTCACCCTTAGGAAAGAAGCCTGCACGTTGTGCCTTTCAGCTCTAAGGCAATGTAGCACACCCAGAGCAGAAGTCCTACTTCAGCCAGATCAGGCCTGCAAAGAAACTGCGTTTCACAGGCCTTTGGAAGAGATGTTCCCACTAGGCTGTAAGAGCACTGTGCAGAGCGAGTTGTTTCTTAGCTTCCCAAAGAGCTGGAAGCAAGATGCTGTGGGGCCCAACTCGCCCTTTGGAAAGAAGACTGCACGTTGTGCCTTTCTGCTCTAGGGCAATGTAGCACACCCAGAGCAGAAGTCCTACTTCAGCCAGATCAGGCCTGCAAAGAAACTGCGTTTCACAGGCCTTTGGAAGAGATGTTCCCGGTAGGCTGTAAGAGCACTGTGCAGAGCGAGTTGTTTCTTAGCTTCCCAAAGAGCTGGAAGCAAGATGCTGTGGGGCCCAACTCGCCCTTTGGAAAGAAGCCTGCACGTTGTGCCTTTCAGCTCTAGGGCAATGTAGCACACCCAGAGCAGAAGTCCTACTTCAGCCAGATCAGGCCTGCAAAGAAACTGCGTTTCACAGGCCTTTGGAAGAGATGTTCCCGGTAGGCTGTAAGAGCACTGTGCAGAGCGAGTTGTTTCTTAGCTTCCCAAAGAGCTGGAAGCAAGATGCTGTGGGGCCCAACTCGCCCTTTGGAAAGAAGCCTGCACGTTGTGCCTTTCAGCTCTAGGGCAATGTAGCACACCCAGAGCAGAAGTCCTACTTCAGCCAGATCAGGACTGCAAAGAAACTGCGTTTCACAGGCCTTTGGAAGAGATGTTCCCGGTAGGCTGTAAGAGCACTGTGCAGAGCGAGTTGTTTCTTAGCTTCCCAAAGAGCTGGAAGCAAGATGCTGTTGGGCCCAACTCACCCTTAGGAAAGAAGCCTGCACGTTGTGCCTTTCAGCTCTAGGGCAATGTAGCACACCCAGAGCAGAAGTCCTACTTCAGCCAGATCAGGCCTGCAAAGAAACTGCGTTTCACAGGCCTTTGGAAGAGATGTTCCCGGTAGGCTGTAAGAGCACTGTGCAGAGCGAGTTGTTTCTTAGCTTCCCAAAGAGCTGGAAGCAAGATGCTGTGGGGCCCAACTCACCCTTTGGAAAGAAGCCTGCACGTTGTGCCTTTCAGCTCTAGGGCAATGTAGCACACCCAGAGCAGAAGTCCTACTTCAGCCAGATCAGGCCTGCAAAGAAACTGCGTTTCACAGGCCTTTGGAAGAGATGTTCCCGGTAGGCTGTAAGAGCACTGTGCAGAGCGAGTTGTTTCTTAGCTTCCCAAAGAGCTGGAAGCAAGATGCTGTGGGGCCCAACTCGCCCTTTGGAAAGAAGCCTGCACGTTGTGCCTTTCAGCTCTAGGGCAATGTAGCACACCCAGAGCAGAAGTCCTACTTCAGCCAGATCAGGCCTGCAAAGAAACTGCGTTTCACAGGCCTTTGGAAGAGATGTTCCCGGTAGGCTGTAAGAGCACTGTGCAGAGCGAGTTGTTTCTTAGCTTCCCAAAGAGCTGGAAGCAAGATGCTGTGGGGCCCAACTCGCCCTTTGGAAAGAAGCCTGCACGTTGTGCCTTTCAGCTCTAGGGCAATGTAGCACACCCAGAGCAGAAGTCCTACTTCAGCCAGATCAGGCCTGCAAAGAAACTGCGTTTCACAGGCCTTTGGAAGAGATGTTCCCGGTAGGCTGTAAGAGCACTGTGCAGAGCGAGTTGTTTCTTAGCTTCCCAAAGAGCTGGAAGCAAGATGCTGTGGGGCCCAACTCGCCCTTTGGAAAGAAGCCTGCACGTTGTGCCTTTCAGCTCTAGGGCAATGTAGCACACCCAGAGCAGAAGTCCTACTTCAGCCAGATCAGGCCTGCAAAGAAACTGCGTTTCACAGGCCTTTGGAAGAGATGTTCCCGGTAGGCTGTAAGAGCACTGTGCAGAGCGAGTTGTTTCTTAGCTTCCCAAAGAGCTGGAAGCAAGATGCTGTGGGGCCCAACTCGCCCTTTGGAAAGAAGCCTGCACGTTGTGCCTTTCAGCTCTAGGGCAATGTAGCACACCCAGAGCAGAAGTCCTACTTCAGCCAGATCAGGCCTGCAAAGAAACTGCGTTTCACAGGCCTTTGGAAGAGATGTTCCCGGTAGGCTGTAAGAGCACTGTGCAGAGCGAGTTGTTTCTTAGCTTCCCAAAGAGCTGGAAGCAAGATGCTGTGGGGCCCAACTCGCCCTTTGGAAAGAAGCCTGCACGTTGTGCCTTTCAGCTCTAGGGCAATGTAGCACACCCAGAGCAGAAGTCCTACTTCAGCCAGATCAGGCCTGCAAAGAAACTGCGTTTCACAGGCCTTTGGAAGAGATGTTCCCGGTAGGCTGTAAGAGCACTGTGCAGAGCGAGTTGTTTCTTAGCTTCCCAAAGAGCTGGAAGCAAGATGCTGTGGGGCCCAACTCGCCCTTTGGAAAGAAGCCTGCACGTTGTGCCTTTCAGCTCTAGGGCAATGTAGCACACCCAGAGCAGAAGTCCTACTTCAGCCAGATCAGGCCTGCAAAGAAACTGCGTTTCACAGGCCTTTGGAAGAGATGTTCCCGGTAGGCTGTAAGAGCACTGTGCAGAGCGAGTTGTTTCTTAGCTTCCCAAAGAGCTGGAAGCAAGATGCTGTGGGGCCCAACTCGCCCTTTGGAAAGAAGCCTGCACGTTGTGCCTTTCAGCTCTAGGGCAATGTAGCACACCCAGAGCAGAAGTCCTACTTCAGCCAGATCAGGCCTGCAAAGAAACTGCGTTTCACAGGCCTTTGGAAGAGATGTTCCCGGTAGGCTGTAAGAGCACTGTGCAGAGCGAGTTGTTTCTTAGCTTCCCAAAGAGCTGGAAGCAAGATGCTGTGGGGCCCAACTCGCCCTTTGGAAAGAAGCCTGCACGTTGTGCCTTTCAGCTCTAGGGCAATGTAGCACACCCAGAGCAGAAGTCCTACTTCAGCCAGATCAGGCCTGCAAAGAAACTGCGTTTCACAGGCCTTTGGAAGAGATGTTCCCGGTAGGCTGTAAGAGCACTGTGCAGAGCGAGTTGTTTCTTAGCTTCCCAAAGAGCTGGAAGCAAGATGCTGTGGGGCCCAACTCGCCCTTTGGAAAGAAGCCTGCACGTTGTGCCTTTCAGCTCTAGGGCAATGTAGCACACCCAGAGCAGAAGTCCTACTTCAGCCAGATCAGGCCTGCAAAGAAACTGCGTTTCACAGGCCTTTGGAAGAGATGTTCCCGGTAGGCTGTAAGAGCACTGTGCAGAGCGAGTTGTTTCTTAGCTTCCCAAAGAGCTGGAAGCAAGATGCTGTGGGGCCCAACTCGCCCTTTGGAAAGAAGCCTGCACGTTGTGCCTTTCAGCTCTAGGGCAATGTAGCACACCCAGAGCAGAAGTCCTACTTCAGCCAGATCAGGCCTGCAAAGAAACTGCGTTTCACAGGCCTTTGGAAGAGATGTTCCCGGTAGGCTGTAAGAGCACTGTGCAGAGCGAGTTGTTTCTTAGCTTCCCAAAGAGCTGGAAGCAAGATGCTGTGGGGCCCAACTCGCCCTTTGGAAAGAAGCCTGCACGTTGTGCCTTTCAGCTCTAGGGCAATGTAGCACACCCAGAGCAGAAGTCCTACTTCAGCCAGATCAGGCCTGCAAAGAAACTGCGTTTCACAGGCCTTTGGAAGAGATGTTCCCGGTAGGCTGTAAGAGCACTGTGCAGAGCGAGTTGTTTCTTAGCTTCCCAAAGAGCTGGAAGCAAGATGCTGTGGGGCCCAACTCGCCCTTTGGAAAGAAGCCTGCACGTTGTGCCTTTCAGCTCTAGGGCAATGTAGCACACCCAGAGCAGAAGTCCTACTTCAGCCAGATCAGGCCTGCAAAGAAACTGCGTTTCACAGGCCTTTGGAAGAGATGTTCCCGGTAGGCTGTAAGAGCACTGTGCAGAGCGAGTTGTTTCTTAGCTTCCCAAAGAGCTGGAAGCAAGATGCTGTGGGGCCCAACTCGCCCTTTGGAAAGAAGCCTGCACGTTGTGCCTTTCAGCTCTAGGGCAATGTAGCACACCCAGAGCAGAAGTCCTACTTCAGCCAGATCAGGCCTGCAAAGAAACTGCGTTTCACAGGCCTTTGGAAGAGATGTTCCCGGTAGGCTGTAAGAGCACTGTGCAGAGCGAGTTGTTTCTTAGCTTCCCAAAGAGCTGGAAGCAAGATGCTGTGGGGCCCAACTCGCCCTTTGGAAAGAAGCCTGCACGTTGTGCCTTTCAGCTCTAGGGCAATGTAGCACACCCAGAGCAGAAGTCCTACTTCAGCCAGATCAGGCCTGCAAAGAAACTGCGTTTCACAGGCCTTTGGAAGAGATGTTCCCGGTAGGCTGTAAGAGCACTGTGCAGAGCGAGTTGTTTCTTAGCTTCCCAAAGAGCTGGAAGCAAGATGCTGTGGGGCCCAACTCGCCCTTTGGAAAGAAGCCTGCACGTTGTGCCTTTCAGCTCTAGGGCAATGTAGCACACCCAGAGCAGAAGTCCTACTTCAGCCAGATCAGGCCTGCAAAGAAACTGCGTTTCACAGGCCTTTGGAAGAGATGTTCCCGGTAGGCTGTAAGAGCACTGTGCAGAGCGAGTTGTTTCTTAGCTTCCCAAAGAGCTGGAAGCAAGATGCTGTGGGGCCCAACTCGCCCTTTGGAAAGAAGCCTGCACGTTGTGCCTTTCAGCTCTAGGGCAATGTAGCACACCCAGAGCAGAAGTCCTACTTCAGCCAGATCAGGCCTGCAAAGAAACTGCGTTTCACAGGCCTTTGGAAGAGATGTTCCCGGTAGGCTGTAAGAGCACTGTGCAGAGCGAGTTGTTTCTTAGCTTCCCAAAGAGCTGGAAGCAAGATGCTGTGGGGCCCAACTCGCCCTTTGGAAAGAAGCCTGCACGTTGTGCCTTTCAGCTCTAGGGCAATGTAGCACACCCAGAGCAGAAGTCCTACTTCAGCCAGATCAGGCCTGCAAAGAAACTGCGTTTCACAGGCCTTTGGAAGAGATGTTCCCGGTAGGCTGTAAGAGCACTGTGCAGAGCGAGTTGTTTCTTAGCTTCCCAAAGAGCTGGAAGCAAGATGCTGTGGGGCCCAACTCGCCCTTTGGAAAGAAGCCTGCACGTTGTGCCTTTCAGCTCTAGGGCAATGTAGCACACCCAGAGCAGAAGTCCTACTTCAGCCAGATCAGGCCTGCAAAGAAACTGCGTTTCACAGGCCTTTGGAAGAGATGTTCCCGGTAGGCTGTAAGAGCACTGTGCAGAGCGAGTTGTTTCTTAGCTTCCCAAAGAGCTGGAAGCAAGATGCTGTGGGGCCCAACTCGCCCTTTGGAAAGAAGCCTGCACGTTGTGCCTTTCAGCTCTAGGGCAATGTAGCACACCCAGAGCAGAAGTCCTACTTCAGCCAGATCAGGCCTGCAAAGAAACTGCGTTTCACAGGCCTTTGGAAGAGATGTTCCCGGTAGGCTGTAAGAGCACTGTGCAGAGCGAGTTGTTTCTTAGCTTCCCAAAGAGCTGGAAGCAAGATGCTGTGGGGCCCAACTCACCCTTAGGAAAGAAGCCTGCACGTTGTGCCTTTCAGCTCTAGGGCAATGTAGCACACCCAGAGCAGAAGTCCTACTTCAGCCAGATCAGGCCTGCAAAGAAACTGCGTTTCACAGGCCTTTGGAAGAGATGTTCCCGGTAGGCTGTAAGAGCACTGTGCAGAGCGAGTTGTTTCTTAGCTTCCCAAAGAGCTGGAAGCAAGATGCTGTGGGGCCCAACTCGCCCTTTGGAAAGAAGCCTGCACGTTGTGCCTTTCAGCTCTAGGGCAATGTAGCACACCCAGAGCAGAAGTTCTACTTCAGCCAGATCAGGCCTGCAAAGAAACTGCGTTTCACAGGCCTTTGGAAGAGATGTTCCCACTAGGCTGTAAGAGCACTGTGCAGAGCGAGTTGTTTCTTAGCTTCCCAAAGAGCTGGAAGCAAGATGCTGTGGGGCCCAACTCGCCCTTTGGAAAGAAGACTGCACGTTGTGCCTTTCTGCTCTAGGGCAATGTAGCACACCCAGAGCAGAAGTCCTACTTCAGCCAGATCAGGCCTGCAAAGAAACTGCGTTTCACAGGCCTTTGGAAGAGATGTTCCCGGTAGGCTGTAAGAGCACTGTGCAGAGCGAGTTGTTTCTTAGCTTCCCAAAGAGCTGGAAGCAAGATGCTGTGGGGCCCAACTCGCCCTTTGGAAAGAAGCCTGCACGTTGTGCCTTTCAGCTCTAGGGCAATGTAGCACACCCAGAGCAGAAGTTCTACTTCAGGCAGATCAGGCCTGCAAAGAAACTGCGTTTCACAGGCCTTTGGAAGAGATGTTCCCGGTAGGCAGTAAGAGCACTGTGCAGAGCGAGTTGTTTCTTAGCTTCCCAAAGAGCTGGAAGCAAGATGCTGTGGGGCCCAACTCGCCCTTTGGAAAGAAGCCTGCACGTTGTGCCTTTCAGCTCTAGGGCAATGTAGCACACCCAGAGCAGAAGTCCTACTTCAGCCAGATCAGGCCTGCAAAGAAACTGCGTTTCACAGGCCTTTGGAAGAGATGTTCCCGGTAGGCTGTAAGAGCACTGTGCAGAGCGAGTTGTTTCTTAGCTTCCCAAAGAGCTGGAAGCAAGATGCTGTGGGGCCCAACTCGCCCTTTGGAAAGAAGCCTGCACGTTGTGCCTTTCAGCTCTAGGGCAATGTAGCACACCCAGAGCAGAAGTCCTACTTCAGCCAGATCAGGCCTGCAAAGAAACTGCGTTTCACAGGCCTTTGGAAGAGATGTTCCCGGTAGGCTGTAAGAGCACTGTGCAGAGCGAGTTGTTTCTTAGCTTCCCAAAGAGCTGAAAGCAAGATGCTGTGGGGACCAACTCGCCCTTTGGAATGAAGCCTGCACCTTGTGCCTTTCAGCTCTAGGGCAATGTAGCACACCCAGAGCAGAAGTCCTACTTCAGCCAGATCAGGCCTGCAAAGAAACTGCGTTTCACAGGCCTTTGGAGGAGACTTTCCCGGTAGGCTGTAAGAGCACTGTGCAGAGCGAGTTGTTTCTTAGCTTTTCAAAGAGCTGGAAGCAAGATGCTGTTGGGCCCAACTCACCATTAGGAAAGGAGCCTGCACGTTGTGCCTTTCAGCTCTAGGGCAATGTAGCACACCCAGAGCAGAAGTCCTACTTCAGCCAGATCAGGCCTGCAAAGAAACTGCGTTTCACAGGCCTTTGGAAGAGATGTTCCCGTAAGGCTGTAAGAGCACTGTGCAGAGCGAGTTGTTTCTTAGCTTCCCAAAGAGCTGGAAGCAAGAGGCTGTGGGGCCCAACTCACCCTTAGGAAAGAAGCCTGCACGTTGTGCCTTTCAGCTCTAAGGCAATGTAGCACACCCAGAGCAGAAGTCCTACTTCAGCCAGATCAGGCCTGCAAAGAAACTGCGTTTCACAGGCCTTTGGAAGAGATGTTCCCGGTAGGCTGTAAGAGCACTGTGCAGAGCGAGTTGTTTCTTAGCTTCCCAAAGAGCTGGAAGCAAGATGCTGTGGGGCCCAACTCGCCCTTTGGAAAGAAGCCTGCACGTTGTGCCTTTCAGCTCTAGGGCAATGTAGCACACCCAGAGCAGAAGTTCTACTTCAAGCAGATCAGGCCTGCAAAGAAACTGCGTTTCACAGGCCTTTGGAAGAGATGTTCCCGGTAGGCAGTAAGAGCACTGTGCAGAGCGAGTTGTTTCTTAGCTTCCCAAAGAGCTGGAAGCAAGATGCTGTGGGGCCCAACTCGCCCTTTGGAAAGAAGCCTGCACGTTGTGCCTTTCAGCTCTAGGGCAAAGTAGCACACCCAGAGCAGAAGTCCTACTTCAGCCAGATCAGGCCTGCAAAGAAACTGCGTTTCACAGGCCTTTGGAAGAGATGTTCCCGGTAGGCTGTAAGAGCACTGTGCAGAGCGAGTTGTTTCTTAGCTTCCCAAAGAGCTGAAAGCAAGATGCTGTGGGGACCAACTCGCCCTTTGGAATGAAGCCTGCACCTTGTGCCTTTCAGCTCTAGGGCAATGTAGCACACCCAGAGCAGAAGTCCTACTTCAGCCAGATCAGGCCTGCAAAGAAACTGCGTTTCACAGGCCTTTGGAGGAGACTTTCCCGGTAGGCTGTAAGAGCACTGTGCAGAGCGAGTTGTTTCTTAGCTTTTCAAAGAGCTGGAAGCAAGATGCTGTTGGGCCCAACTCACCATTAGGAAAGGAGCCTGCACGTTGTGCCTTTCAGCTCTAGGGCAATGTAGCACACCCAGAGCAGAAGTCCTACTTCAGCCAGATCAGGCCTGCAAAGAAACTGCGTTTCACAGGCCTTTGGAAGAGATGTTCCCGGTAGGCTGTAAGAGCACTGTGCAGAGCGAGTTGTTTCTTAGCTTCCCAAAGAGCTGGAAGCAAGAGGCTGTGGGGCCCAACTCACCGTTAGGAAAGAAGCCTGCACGTTGTGCCTTTCAGCTCTAGGGCAATGTAGCACACCCAGAGCAGAAGTCCTACTTCAGCCAGATCAGGCCTGCAAAGAAACTGCGTTTCACAGGCCTTTGGAAGAGATGTTCCCGGTAGGCTGTAAGAGCACTGTGCAGAGCGAGTTGTTTCTTAGCTTCCCAAAGAGCTGGAAGCAAGATGCTGTGGGGCCCAACTCGCCCTTTGGAAAGAAGCCTGCACGTTGTGCCTTTCAGCTCTAGGGCAATGTAGCACACCCAGAGCAGAAGTTCTACTTCAGCCAGATCAGGCCTGCAAAGAAACTGCGTTTCACAGGCCTTTGGAAGAGATGTTCCCGGTAGGCTGTAAGAGCACTGTGCAGAGCGAGTTGTTTCTTAGCTTCCCAAAGAGCTGGAAGCAAGATGCTGTGGGGCCCAACTCGCCCTTTGGAAAGAAGCCTGCACGTTGTGCCTTTCAGCTCTAGGGCAATGTAGCACACCCAGAGCAGAAGTCCTACTTCAGCCAGATCAGGCCTGCAAAGAAACTGCGTTTCACAGGCCTTTGGAAGAGATGTTCCCGGTAGGCTGTAAGAGCACTGTGCAGAGCGAGTTGTTTCTTAGCTTCCCAAAGAGCTGGAAGCAAGATGCTGTGGGGCCCAACTCGCCCTTTGGAAAGAAGCCTGCACATTGTGCCTTTCAGCTCTAGGGCAATGTAGCACACCCAGAGCAGAAGTCCTACTTCAGCCAGATCAGGACTGCAAAGAAACTGCGTTTCACAGGCCATGGAAGAGATGTTCCCGGTAGGCTGTAAGAGCACTGTGCAGAGCGAGTTGTTTCTTAGCTTCCCAAAGAGCTGAAAGCAAGATGCTGTGGGGACCAACTCGCCCTTTGGAATGAAGCCTGCACCTTGTGCCTTTCAGCTCTAGGGCAATGTAGCACACCCAGAGCAGAAGTCCTACTTCAGCCAGATCAGGCCTGCAAAGAAACTGCGTTTCACAGGCCTTTGGAAGAGACGTTCCCGGTAGGCTGTAAGAGCACTGTGCAGAGCGAGTTGTTTCTTAGCTTTTCAAAGAGCTGGAAGCAAGATGCTGTTGGGCCCAACTCACCATTAGGAAAGGAGCCTGCACGTTGTGCCTTTCAGCTCTAGGGCAATGTAGCACACCCAGAGCAGAAGTCCTACTTCAGCCAGATCAGGCCTGCAAAGAAACTGCGTTTCACAGGCCTTTGGAAGAGATGTTCCCGTAAGGCTGTAAGAGCACTGTGCAGAGCGAGTTGTTTCTTAGCTTCCCAAAGAGCTGGAAGCAAGAGGCTGTGGGGCCCAACTCACCCTTAGGAAAGAAGCCTGCACGTTGTGCCTTTCAGCTCTAAGGCAATGTAGCACACCCAGAGCAGAAGTCCTACTTCAGCCAGATCAGGCCTGCAAAGAAACTGCGTTTCACAGGCCTTTGGAAGAGATGTTCCCACTAGGCTGTAAGAGCACTGTGCAGAGCGAGTTGTTTCTTAGCTTCCCAAAGAGCTGGAAGCAAGATGCTGTGGGGCCCAACTCGTCCTTTGGAAAGAAGACTGCACGTTGTGCCTTTCTGCTCTAGGGCAATGTAGCACACCCAGAACAGGAGTCCTACTTCAGCCAGATCAGGCCTGCAAAGAAACTGCGTTTCACAGGCCTTTGGAAGAGATGTTCCCGGTAGGCTGTAAGAGCACTGTGCAGAGCGAGTTGTTTCTTAGCTTCCCAAAGAGCTGGAAGCAAGATGCTGTGGGGCCCAACTCGCCCTTTGGAAAGAAGCCTGCACGTGTGCCTTTCAGCTCTAGGGCAATGTAGCACACCCAGAGCAGAAGTCCTACTTCAGCCAGATCAGGCCTGCAAAGAAACTGCGTTTCACAGGCCTTTGGAAGAGATGTTCCCGGTAGGCTGTAAGAGCACTGTGCAGAGCGAGTTGTTTCTTAGCTTCCCAAAGAGCTGGAAGCAAGATGCTGTGGGGCCCAACTCGCCCTTTGGAAAGAAGCCTGCACGTTGTGCCTTTCAGCTCTAGGGCAATGTAGCACACCCAGAGCAGAAGTCCTACTTCAGCCAGATCAGGCCTGCAAAGAAACTGCGTTTCACAGGCCTTTGGAAGAGATGTTCCCACTAGGCTGTAAGAGCACTGTGCAGAGCGAGTTGTTTCTTAGCTTCCCAAAGAGCTGGAAGCAAGATGCTGTTGGGCCCAACTCGCCCTTTGGAAAGAAGCCTGCACGTTGTGCCTTTCAGCTCTAGGGCAATGTAGCACACCCAGAGCAGAAGTCCTACTTCAGCCAGATCAGGCCTGCAAAGAAACTGCGTTTCACAGGCCTTTGGAAGAAATGTTCCCGGTAGGCTGTAACAGCACTGTGCAGAGCGAGTTGTTTCTTAGCTTCCCAAAGAGCTGGAAGCAAGATGCTGTGGGGCCCAACTCGCCATTAGGAAAGAAGCCTGCACGTTGTGCCTTTCAGCTCTAGGGCAATGTAGCACACCCAGAGCAGAAGTCCTACTTCAGCCAGATCAGGCCTGCAAAGAAACTGCGTTTCACAGGCCTTTGGAAGAGATGTTCCCGGTAGGCTGTAAGAGCACTGTGCAGAGCGAGTTGTTTCTTAGCTTCCCAAAGAGCTGGAAGCAAGATGCTGTGGGGCCCAACTCGCCCTTTGGAAAGAAGCCTGCACGTTGTGCCTTTCAGCTCTAGGACAATGTAGCACACCCAGAGCAGAAGTCCTACTTCAGCCAGATCAGGCCTGCAAAGAAACTGCGTTTCACAGGCCTTTGGAAGAGATGTTCCCGGTAGGCTGTAAGAGCACTGTGCAGAGCGAGTTGTTTCTTAGCTTCCCAAAGAGCTGGAAGCAAGATGCTGTGGGGCACAAATCGCCCTTTGGAAAGAAGCCTGCACGTTGTGCCTTTCAGCTCTAGGGCAATGTAGCACACCCAGAGCAGAAGTCCTACTTCAGCCAGATAAGGCCTGCAAAGAAACTGCTTTTCACAGGTCTTTGGAAGAGATCTTCCCGGTAGGCAGTAAGAGCTCTGTGCAGAGCGAGTTGTTTCTTAGCTTTCCAAAGAGCTGGAAGCAAGATGCTGTGGGGCCCAACTCGCCCTTTGGAAAGAAGCCTACACGTTGTGCCTTTCTGCTCTAGGGCAATGTAGCACACCCAGAGCAGGAGTCCTACTTCAGCCAGATCAGGCCTGCAAAGAAACTGCGTTTCACAGGCCTTTGGAAGAGATGTTCCCGGTAGGCAGTAAGAGCACTGTGCAGAGCGAGTTGTTTCTTAGCTTCCCAAAGAGCTGGAAGCAAGATGCTGTGGGGCTCAACTCGCCCTTTGGAAAGAAGCCTGCACGTTGTGCCTTTCAGCTCTAGGGCAATGTAGCACACCCAGAGCAGAAGTCCTACTTCAGCCAGATCAGGCCTGCAAAGAAACTGCGTTTCACAGGCCTTTGGAAGAGATGTTCCCGGTAGGCTGTAAGAGCACTGTGCAGAGCGAGTTGTTTCTTAGCTTCCCAAAGAGCTGGAAGCAAGATGCTGTGGGGCCCAACTCGCCCTTAGGAAAGAAGCCTGCACGTTGTGCCTTTCAGCTCTAGGGCAATGTAGCACACCCAGAGCAGAAGTCCTACTTCAGCCAGATCAGGCCTGCAAAGAAACTGCGTTTCACAGGCCTTTGGAAGAGATGTTCCCGGTAGGCTGTAAGAGCACTGTGCAGAGCGAGTTGTTTCTTAGCTTCCCAAAGAGCTGGAAGCAAGATGCTGTGGGGCCCAACTCGCCCTTTGGAAAGAAGCCTGCACGTTGTGCCTTTCAGCTCTAGGGCAATGTAGCACACCCAGAGCAGAAGTCCTACTTCAGCCAGATCAGGCCTGCAAAGAAACTGCGTTTCACAGGCCTTTGGAAGAGATGTTCCCGGTAGGCTGTAAGAGCACTGTGCAGAGCGAGTTGTTTCTTAGCTTCCCAAAGAGCTGGAAGCAAGATGCTGTGGGGCCCAACTCGCCCTTTGGAAAGAAGCCTGCACGTTGTGCCTTTCAGCTCTAGGGCAATGTAGCACACCCAGAGCAGAAGTCCTACTTCAGCCAGATCAGGCCTGCAAAGAAACTGCGTTTCACAGGCCTTTGGAAGAGATGTTCCCGGTAGGCTGTAAGAGCACTGTGCAGAGCGAGTTGTTTCTTAGCTTCCCAAAGAGCTGGAAGCAAGATGCTGTGGGGCCCAACTCGCCCTTTGGAAAGAAGCCTGCACGTTGTGCCTTTCAGCTCTAGGGCAATGTAGCACACCCAGAGCAGAAGTCCTACTTCAGCCAGATCAGGCCTGCAAAGAAACTGCGTTTCACAGGCCTTTGGAAGAGATGTTCCCGGTAGGCTGTAAGAGCACTGTGCAGAGCGAGTTGTTTCTTAGCTTCCCAAAGAGCTGGAAGCAAGATGCTGTTGGGCCCAACTCGCCCTTTGGAAAGAAGCCTGCACGTTGTGCCTTTCAGCTCTAGGGCAATGTAGCACACCCAGAGCAGAAGTTCTACTTCAGCCAGATCAGGCCTGCAAAGAAACTGCGTTTCACAGGCCTTTGGAAGAGATGTTCCCGGTAGGCTGTAAGAGCACTGTGCAGAGCGAGTTGTTTCTTAGCTTCCCAAAGAGCTGGAAGCAAGATGCTGTGGGGCCCAACTCGCCCTTTGGAAAGAAGCCTGCACGTTGTGCCTTTCAGCTCTAGGGCAATGTAGCACACCCAGAGCCGATGTCCTACTTCAGCCAGAACAGGCCTGCAAAGAAACTGCGTTTCACAGGCCTTTGGAAGAGATGTTCCCGGTAGGCTGTAAGAGCACTGTGCAGAGCGAGTTGTTTCTTAGCTTCCCAAGAGCTGGAAGCAAGATGCTGTTGGGCCCAACTCAGCATTAGGAGAGAAGCCTGCACCTTGTGCCTTTCAGCTCTAGGGCAATGTAGCACACCCAGAGCAGAAGTCCTACTTCAGCCAGATCAGGCCTGCAAAGAAACTGCGTTTCACAGGCATTTGGAAGAAATGTTCCCGGTAGGCTGTAACAGCACTGTGCAGAGCGAGTTGTTTCTTAGCTTCCCAAAGAGCTGGAAGCAAGATGCTGTTGGGCCCAACTCACCATTAGGAAAGGAGCCTGCACGTTGTGCCTTTCAGCTCTAGGGCAATGTAGCACACCCAGAGCAGAAGTCCTACTTCAGCCAGATCAGGCCTGCTAAGAAACTGCGTTTCACAGGCCTTTGGAAGAGATGTTCCCGGTAGGCTGTAAGAGCACTGTGCAGAGCGAGTTGTTTCTTAGCTTCCCAAAGAGCTGGAAGCAAGAGGCTGTGGGGCCCAACTCACCCTTAGGAAAGAAGCCTGCACGTTGTGCCTTTCAGCTCTAGGGCAATGTAGCACACCCAGAGCAGAAGTCCTACTTCAGCCAGATCAGGCCTGCAAAGAAACTGCGTTTCACATGCCTTTGGAAGAGTTGTTCCCGGTAGGCTGTAAGAGCACTGTGCAGAGCGAGTTGTTTCTTAGCTTCCCAAAGAGCTGGAAGCAAGATGCTGTGGGGCCCAACTCGCCCTTTGGAAATAAGCCGTCATGTTGTGCCTTTCAGCTCTAGGGCAATGCCGCACACCCAGAGCAGAAGTTCTACTTCAGCCAGATCAGGCCTGCAAAGAAACTGCGTTTCACAGGCCTTTGGAAGAGATGTTCCCACTAGGCTGTAAGAGCACTGTGCAGAGCGAGTTGTTTCTTAGCTTCCCAAAGAGCTGGAAGCAAGATGCTGTGGGGCCCAACTCGTCCTTTGGAAAGAAGACTGCACGTTGTGCCTTTCTGCTCTAGGGCAATGTAGCACACCCAGAGCAGGAGTCCTACTTCAGCCAGATCAGGCCTGCAAAGAAACTGCGTTTCACAGGCCTTTGGAAGAGATGTTCCCGGTAGGCTGTAAGAGCACTGTGCAGAGCGAGTTGTTTCTTAGCTTCCCAAAGAGCTGGAAGCAAGATGCTGTGGGGCCCAACTCGCCCTTTGGAAAGAAGCCTGCACGTTGTGCCTTTCAGCTCTAGGGCAATGCCGCACACTCAGAGCAGAAGTTCTACTTCAAGCAGATCACGCCTGCAAAGAAGCTGCATTTCACATGCCTTTGGAAGAGATGTTCCCGGTAGGCTGTAAGAGCACTGTGCAGAGCGAGTTGTTTCTTAGCTTCCCAAAGAGCTGGAAGCAAGATGCTGTGGGGCCCAACTCGCCCTTTGGAAAGAAGCCTGCACGTTGTGCCTTTCAGCTCTAGGGCAATGTAGCACACCCAGAGCAGAAGTCCTACTTCAGCCAGATCAGGCCTGCAAAGAAACTGCGTTTCACAGGCCTTTGGAAGAGATGTTCCCGGTAGGCTGTAAGAGCACTGTGCAGAGCGAGTTGTTTCTTAGCTTCCCAAAGAGCTGGAAGCAAGATGCTGTGGGGCCCAACTCGTCCTTTGGAAAGAAGACTGCACGTTGTGCCTTTCTGCTCTAGGGCAATGTAGCACACCCAGAACAGGAGTCCTACTTCAGCCAGATCAGGCCTGCAAAGAAACTGCGTTTCACAGGCCTTTGGAAGAGATGTTCCCGGTAGGCTGTAAGAGCACTGTGCAGAGCGAGTTGTTTCTTAGCTTCCCAAAGAGCTGGAAGCAAGATGCTGTGGGGCCCAACTCGCCCTTTGGAAAGAAGCCTGCACGTTGTGCCTTTCAGCTCTAGGGCAAAGTAGCACACCCAGAGCAGAAGTCCTACTTCAGCCAGATCAGGCCTGCAAAGAAACTGCGTTTCACAGGCCTTTGGAAGAGATGTTCCCGGTAGGCTGTAAGAGCACTGTGCAGAGCGAGTTGTTTCTTAGCTTCCCAAAGAGCTGGAAGCAAGATGCTGTGGGGCCCAACTCGCCCTTTGGAAAGAAGCCTGCACGTTGTGCCTTTCAGCTCTAGGGCAAAGTAGCACACCCAGAGCAGAAGTCCTACTTCAGCCAGATCAGGACTGCAAAGAAACTGCGTTTCACAGGCCTTTGGAAGAGATGTTCCCGGTAGGCTGTAAGAGCACTGTGCAGAGCGAGTTGTTTCTTAGCTTCCCAAAGAGCTGGAAGCAAGATGCTGTGGGGCCCAACTCGCCCTTTGGAAAGAAGCCTGCACGTTGTGCCTTTCAGCTCTAGGGCAAAGTAGCACACCCAGAGCAGAAGTCCTACTTCAGCCAGATCAGGCCTGCAAAGAAACTGCGTTTCACAGGCCTTTGGAAGAGATGTTCCCACTAGGCTGTAAGAGCACTGTGCAGAGCGAGTTGTTTCTTAGCTTCCCAAAGAGCTGGAAGCAAGATGCTGTGGGGCCCAACTCGCCCTTTGGAAAGAAGCCTGCACGTTGTGCCTTTCAGCTCTAGGGCAAAGTAGCACACCCAGAGCAGAAGTCCTACTTCAGCCAGATCAGGCCTGCAAAGAAACTGCGTTTCACAGGCCTTTGGAAGAGATGTTCCCGGTAGGCTGTAAGAGCACTGTGCAGAGCGAGTTGTTTCTTAGCTTCCCAAAGAGCTGGAAGCAAGATGCTGTGGGGCCCAACTCGCCCTTTGGAAAGAAGCCTGCACGTTGTGCCTTTCAGCTCTAGGGCAATGTAGCACACCCAGAGCAGAAGTCCTACTTCAGCCAGATCAGGCCTGCAAAGAAACTGCGTTTCACAGGCCTTTGGAAGAGATGTTCCCGGTAGGCTGTAAGAGCACTGTGCAGAGCGAGTTGTTTCTTAGCTTCCCAAAGAGCTGGAAGCAAGATGCTGTGGGGCCCAACTCGCCCTTTGGAAAGAAGCCTGCACGTTGTGCCTTTCAGCTCTAGGGCAATGTAGCACACCCAGAGCAGAAGTCCTACTTCAGCCAGATCAGGCCTGCAAAGAAACTGCGTTTCACAGGCCTTTGGAAGAGATGTTCCCACTAGGCTGTAAGAGCACTGTGCAGAGCGAGTTGTTTCTTAGCTTCCCAAAGAGCTGGAAGCAAGATGCTGTGGGGCCCAACTCGTCCTTTGGAAAGAAGACTGCACGTTGTGCCTTTCTGCTCTAGGGCAATGTAGCACACCCAGAGCAGAAGTCCTACTTCAGCCAGATCAGGCCTGCAAAGAAACTGCGTTTCACAGGCCTTTGGAAGAGATGTTCCCGGTAGGCTGTAAGAGCACTGTGCAGAGCGAGTTGTTTCTTAGCTTCCCAAAGAGCTGGAAGCAAGATGCTGTGGGGCCCAACTCGCCCTTTGGAAAGAAGCCTGCACGTTGTGCCTTTCAGCTCTAGGGCAATGTAGCACACCCAGAGCAGAAGTTCTACTTCAGCCAGATCAGGCCTGCAAAGAAACTGCGTTTCACATGCCTTTGGAAGAGATGTTCCCGGTAGGCTGTAAGAGCACTGTGCAGAGCGAGTTGTTTCTTAGCTTCCCAAAGAGCTGGAAGCAAGATGCTGTGGGGCCCAACTCGCCCTTTGGAAAGAAGCCTGCACGTTGTGCCTTTCAGCTCTAGGGCAATGTAGCACACCCAGAGCAGAAGTCCTACTTCAGCCAGATCAGGCCTGCAAAGAAACTGCGTTTCACAGGCCTTTGGAAGAGATGTTCCCGGTAGGCTGTAAGAGCACTGTGCAGAGCGAGTTGTTTCTTAGCTTCCCAAAGAGCTGGAAGCAAGATGCTGTGGGGCCCAACTCGCCCTTTGGAAAGAAGCCTGCACGTTGTGCCTTTCAGCTCTAGGGCAATGTAGCACACCCAGAGCAGAAGTCCTACTTCAGCCAGATCAGGCCTGCAAAGAAACTGCGTTTCACAGGCCTTTGGAAGAGATGTTCCCGGTAGGCTGTAAGAGCACTGTGCAGAGCGAGTTGTTTCTTAGCTTCCCAAAGAGCTGGAAGCAAGATGCTGTGGGGCCCAACTCGCCCTTTGGAAAGAAGCCTGCACGTTGTGCCTTTCAGCTCTAGGGCAAAGTAGCACACCCAGAGCAGAAGTCCTACTTCAGCCAGATCAGGCCTGCAAAGAAACTGCGTTTCACAGGCCTTTGGAAGAGATGTTCCCAGTAGGCTGTAAGAGCACTGTGCAGAGCGAGTTGTTTCTTAGCTTCCCAAAGAGCTGGAAGCAAGATGCTGTGGGGCCCAACTCGCCCTTTGGAAAGAAGCCTGCACGTTGTGCCTTTCAGCTCTAGGGCAAAGTAGCACACCCAGAGCAGAAGTCCTACTTCAGCCAGATCAGGCCTGCAAAGAAACTGCGTTTCACAGGCCTTTGGAAGAGATGTTCCCGGTAGGCTGTAAGAGCACTGTGCAGAGCGAGTTGTTTCTTAGCTTCCCAAAGAGCTGGAAGCAAGATGCTGTGGGGCCCAACTCGCCCTTTGGAAAGAAGCCTGCACGTTGTGCCTTTCAGCTCTAGGGCAAAGTAGCACACCCAGAGCAGAAGTCCTACTTCAGCCAGATCAGGCCTGCAAAGAAACTGCGTTTCACAGGCCTTTGGAAGAGATGTTCCCACTAGGCTGTAAGAGCACTGTGCAGAGCGAGTTGTTTCTTAGCTTCCCAAAGAGCTGGAAGCAAGATGCTGTGGGGCCCAACTCGCCCTTTGGAAAGAAGCCTGCACGTTGTGCCTTTCAGCTCTAGGGCAAAGTAGCACACCCAGAGCAGAAGTCCTACTTCAGCCAGATCAGGCCTGCAAAGAAACTGCGTTTCACAGGCCTTTGGAAGAGATGTTCCCGGTAGGCTGTAAGAGCACTGTGCAGAGCGAGTTGTTTCTTAGCTTCCCAAAGAGCTGGAAGCAAGATGCTGTGGGGCCCAACTCGCCCTTTGGAAAGAAGCCTGCACGTTGTGCCTTTCAGCTCTAGGGCAAAGTAGCACACCCAGAGCAGAAGTCCTACTTCAGCCAGATCAGGCCTGCAAAGAAACTGCGTTTCACAGGCCTTTGGAAGAGATGTTCCCGGTAGGCTGTAAGAGCACTGTGCAGAGCGAGTTGTTTCTTAGCTTCCCAAAGAGCTGGAAGCAAGATGCTGTGGGGCCCAACTCGCCCTTTGGAAAGAAGCCTGCACGTTGTGCCTTTCAGCTCTAGGGCAAAGTAGCACACCCAGAGCAGAAGTCCTACTTCAGCCAGATCAGGCCTGCAAAGAAACTGCGTTTCACAGGCCTTTGGAAGAGATGTTCCCACTAGGCTGTAAGAGCACTGTGCAGAGCGAGTTGTTTCTTAGCTTTCCAAAGAGCTGGAAGCAAGATGCTGTGGGGCCCAACTCGCCCTTTGGAAAGAAGCCTACACGTTGTGCCTTTCTGCTCTAGGGCAATGTAGCACACCCAGAGCAGAAGTCCTACTTCAGCCAGATCAGGCCTGCAAAGAAACTGCCTTTCACAGGCCTTTGGAAGAGATGTTCCCGGTAGGCAGTAAGAGCACTGTGCAGAGCGAGTTGTTTCTTAGCTTCCCAAAGAGCTGGAAGCAAGATGCTGTGGGGCCCAACTCGCCCTTTGGAAAGAAGCCTGCACGTTGTGCCTTTCAGCTCTAGGGCAATGTCGCACACCCAGAGCAGAAGTTCTACTTCAGCCAGATCAGGCCTGCAAAGAAACTGCGTTTCACAGGCCTTTGGAAGAGATGTTCCCGGTAGGCTGTAAGAGCACTGTGCAGAGCGAGTTGTTTCTTAGCTTCCCAAAGAGCTGGAAGCAAGATGCTGTGGGGCCCAACTCGCCCTTTGGAAAGAAGCCTGCACGTTGTGCCTTTCAGCTCTAGGGCAATGTAGCACACCCAGAGCAGAAGTCCTACTTCAGCCAGATCAGGCCTGCAAAGAAACTGCGTTTCACAGGCCTTTGGAAGAGATGTTCCCGGTAGGCTGTAAGAGCACTGTGCAGAGCGAGTTGTTTCTTAGCTTCCCAAAGAGCTGGAAGCAAGATGCTGTGGGGCCCAACTCGCCCTTTGGAAAGAAGCCTGCACGTTGTGCCTTTCAGCTCTAGGGCAATGTAGCACACCCAGAGCAGAAGTCCTACTTCAGCCAGATCAGGCCTGCAAAGAAACTGCGTTTCACAGGCCTTTGGAAGAGATGTTCCCGGTAGGCTGTAAGAGCACTGTGCAGAGCGAGTTGTTTCTTAGCTTCCCAAAGAGCTGGAAGCAAGATGCTGTGGGGCCCAACTCGCCCTTTGGAAAGAAGCCTGCACGTTGTGCCTTTCAGCTCTAGGGCAATGTAGCA